>NC_057716.1:33233132-33235143 GCF_004010195.1 Chiloscyllium plagiosum | reverse complement strand
CTGCATGAATTTATGTAAAACTCTGTTATCTCACTTTTTAGATTGGAATCAATCTAAACATCATGGCATCGACAGAGAACACAGGGGGCTAACACCTTCAACATATTGTCTAGCTATCACCATTGTTAACAGCTAACCCAAGAATGCAACTTTTAAACATCATGGCATCGACAGAGAACACAGGGGGCTAACACCTTCAACATATTGTCTAGCTATCACCATTGTTAACAGCTAACCCAAGAATGCAACTTTTTAAAAAAAAAGGTTTTGTGATTTACACATGAAAGAAGTGAAACTATCACTGTATTCTAACAGATGAAAGGCTTAACAGACAATCAATTCTTCAATGTATAAGATCAGTTACATCACACTGCAAATTTTTGCTGTAAATTCTGTTACGATCGAGCCCTCCACTATCACCTGATGAAGGAGTGTTGCTCCGAAAGCTAGTGTGCTTCCAATTAAACCTGTTGGACTATAACCTGGTGTTGTGTGATTTTTAACTTTGTACACTCCAGTCCAACACCGGCATCTCCAAATCATAACATCTTTCAAGGTCACTTGGGGATGGGTGCTAACTATTATCCTTGCATCATCACCCACATTGCATGAAAAAGTATTTCTTCCTCTTCCTCCTTTTCAATACTTGGTAGTCTGTAGCAAATGCCTGACTAAACAAAAGTCACCTTTTTATTTAACTAATTCAATTTTCCCATGACTTCGATGGGTGTAAGGGAATGTTGGGTGAATGCAACTTGGAAGCCAAGATGCAAGTATCGTAGGGAATGCTCATCAAGCAGAAAAATGAACACTTTCTCTTCCAAGGTGGGTTGCCTATCTTGCTTAATACTTCCAGCATTTTCCATTCTTATTTCAGACTTCCAGCAGCTGCAATGCCTTTCTACTTCTGTTGAAAATCTAGCAATTTGCTTCAACTCTCACTTCCTCAATATATACATCTATCCTTCTGTGCACAAAGCCTACAGTCTGAGCCTGAGAATTGGAATAACTTTTAATATTCAAAGGATGATCAAGAAATTGATGACGAGAGAACATAAATGTACAACAACAAGGCAGAAAAACAAATTATAAAAAAAAATAAAATCAGTTTAAAAAGTGTGGATCCAATAAAATAGAGACGGGATATTTTGCAATAGGAAAGAGTTATAGAATCAGAGATCTACAGTACAGAGGAGAGTCTCCACCTTTGGCCCATCTCAAGAAATAGAGAAATAGCAGAAAAGCTAACCAAGTGCTTTGTGTCTGTTCTCCCTGAAATCCTTAAGATTCCAAGGGCTTAGCTGGTGTGGGGAACTGAAAAATAAAATCAGCATTAAGAGTCGTTGTACAGAGATAAATGAGACTGAAAGTTGGCAAAACCCCAGGGCCCAATGACCTTCACCCTTGTGTGTTGAAAGAGAGGACTATGGAGATAGTGGATACGTTGATTATCTTTCAACATTCTATTCATTTTTCAATGGTGTCTCCATATTGGACGGCTGCAAATGTAACCCCACTGTTTAAAGAAAGGAGGAAAAGAGAAAAACACTGAACTACAGATCCATTTATCTGATTTCAGCAGTAAGGAAAATATTCAAATCTATTATAAATGGTGAAATTACTAGATATTTAGAAAATGCTTGTCTGATTGGACAGGAGAAAATGAGGACTGCAGATGCTGGAGATCAGAGCTGAAAATGTGTTGCCAGAAAAGCGCAGCAGCATCCAAGGAGCAGGAGAATCGACGTTTCGGGCATGAGCCCTTCCTCAGGAATGAGGAAAGTGTGTCCAGCAGGCTAAGATAAAAGGTAGGGAGGAGGGACTTGGGGGAGGGGCGTTAGAAATGCGATAGGTGGAAGGAGGTCAAGGTGAGGGTGATAGGCCTGAGTGGGGGTGGGGGCGGAGAGGTCAGGAAGAAGATTGCAGGTTACGAAGGAGGTGCTGAGTTCGAGGGATTCGACTGAAACAAGGTGGGGGGAGGGGAAATGAGGAAACTGGAGAAATCTGAGTT
>NC_057716.1:33221186-33233032 GCF_004010195.1 Chiloscyllium plagiosum | reverse complement strand
GAACGCTGATAGGGGAGGGGAGGGAAATATATCTCTGGTGGTGGGGTCCCTTTGGAGGTGGCAGAAATTACGACGGATGATACGATGTATATGGAGGTTGGTGTGGGGTGGTCGGTGAGGACCAGTGGGATTCTGTCCTGGTGGCGATTGGAGAGGCGGGGCTCAAGTGCGGAGGAGCAGGAAGTGGAGGAGATGCGGTGGAGG
The DNA here is from genome assembly GCF_004010195.1 of Chiloscyllium plagiosum. Classification (NCBI taxonomy): domain Eukaryota; kingdom Metazoa; phylum Chordata; class Chondrichthyes; order Orectolobiformes; family Hemiscylliidae; genus Chiloscyllium; species Chiloscyllium plagiosum. The sequence continues at coordinate 33,232,828 of NC_057716.1, read as the reverse complement.
GCATCATCGATCACGTCTGGGGGGAAATTGCAGTCTTTGAAGAAGGAGGCCATCTGGGTTGTACGGTATTGGAACTGGTGCGGCGGAGACAAAGGAATTGGGAATATGGGATGGCGTTTTTACAGGGGGCAGGGTGGGAGGAGGTGTAGTCTAGGTAGCTGTGGGAGTCGGTCGGTTTATAGTAAATGTCCGTGTTGATTCGGTCGCCCGAAGTAGAAATGGAAAGGTCTAGGAAGGGGAGGTAGGAGTCTGAGATGGTCCAGGTGAATTTGAGGTCGGGGTGGAAGGTGTTGGTAAAATGAATGAACTGTTCAACCTCCTCGTGGGAGCACGAGGCAGCGCCGATACAGTCATCGATGTATCGGAGGAAAAGGTAGGGGGTGGTGCCAGTGTAGCTGTGAAAGATGGACTGTTCCACATATCCTACGAAGAGACAGGCATAGCTGGGGCCCATGCGGGTGCCCATGGCTACTCCTTTGGTTTGGAGGAAGTGGGAGGATTGGAAAGAGAAGTTGTTCAGGGTGAGGACCAGTTCAGTCAGTCGAAGGAGGGGGTCAGTGGAAGGGTACTGGTTGGTATGGCGGGAAAGGAAGAAGGGCTTTGAGTCCTTCGTGATGGGGGATGGAAGTGTACAGGGACTGCATGTCCATGGTGAAGATAAGGCGTTGGGGACCGGGGAAGCAAAAATCATGGAGGAGGTGGAGGGCATGGGTGGTGTCCCGAATGTAGGTGGGAGTTCTTGGACTAAGGGGGCCAGGGTCAACATAATCTTTTGAAGGGCAAATTGTGTTTGACAAATCTGATTTTTTTTATACTACCAGCACAACTGATAAGGGGAACTGAGTGAATATTGTGTTTTGGAGTTTTAGGAAAGTTTTTAATAAAGTGCCACAGAAGGAATTAAGTAAACAAAATTCAAGTATATGGGATTGGTGATAATATATTAACATGGATTAAGGATTGGTTAACAGGCAGAAAGCAGACAGCAGGAATAAATGAATCATTCTTAGGTTGGTAGGCTCTGACCAATGGGGTACTTGGACCACAGCAGTTCGATAGTGTATCAATGATATGGGTGTGGGGTTAACTGAAATATTTCCAATTTTGCAGATAATACGAAAATTAGTTGACCATAATGAGTTACAAGGAGGATGCAAAGAGGCTTTAAAGGAGTTACAAGTTGAATGAGTGAGCAAGAGCATGGCAGATGGACTGCAATGTGGTTAAGTGTGAGGTTATCCGCTTTAGTAGGTGGAACAAAGGCACAAAGTATTTTTTAATAGGATGAGATTTGAAAGAGATAACCAAAGTAACCCCTGGGTCCTTAATCGCAAGTCCCTGAAAACTTGCATGTAATGCAAGTTAGAATGCAACTGGTACATTAGCTTTTTTGCAATAAAATAGTTTGAATACACGAACAAAGAAATCTTGCTTTAGTTACATAGGACTTGGCAAAACTACATCCTGAGTATTGTGTGGGCACCTTTGGTTCCTGTGCTTTAAGGATGGATATTATTGCATGCAAACTGATTCCTGGGATTGTCCTATGAGGAGAGAATGAGGATACTGGGCCTAGATCCTCAGGACTTTACAAGAATGAAGGGTGATCCCAGAAACTTAGCAAATTCTTGAGGGATAGTCAGAGTTGAGGCAAAAACAGGAGACATAGGCTCAAAACAAGGCAAGAAAATGTGTTGCTGGAAAAGCGCAGCAGGTCAGGCAGCATCCGAGGAACAGGAGAATCGACGTTTCGGGCATAAGCCCCTTCTTCCTGAAGAAGGGGCTTATGCCCGAAACGTCGATTCTCCTGTTCCTCGGATGCTGCCTGACCTGCTGCGCTTTTCCAGCAACACATTTTCAGCTCTGATCTCCAGCATCTGCAGTCCTCACTTTCTCCTCAGAACAAGTCAATCCACTTAGGATTGAAAATAAAAAAGGAACCTCTTCACTTGGGGCGGGTGGAAGGAGATGGTGATTCTTTGGAATTCTTTACCCTATACAACTGTGGAAGTTGTCATTAAATTAGCACAAGACAATAGTCCAATCCTGGAGGCGTAGGTGGTGGAGACTATGCAGAATTTTTTTTTTTAAACTATTTATTTACAGGATTTGGGTGCTGCTGGCTAGGTCACCATTCATTGCCCAACCTTAATTGACTAGACAGCAGTTGAGAGTCAGTTACTTTGCGATGAGACTGGAGTCACAGGTAGGCTAGACCACAGAAGGATAGCCCATTTCTCTCCATGAAGGACATTGGTGAGTCAGATGGATTTTTCCAACAATCAGCAATTGTTTCATGGTTATCAGTGGATTCTTAATTCTAGATTTGTTTTATTGCATTCAAATTTCACCATCTGTCATCATGTGATTCAAACTCAGGACCCAAAACTATTGGCCAAGTTTCTGGATTAACAGTCCAGCAATAATACCACCAGACTATTGCCTCCCCTTCTGCACATTTTTATTGCCACTTGGTCTCCATGTGGTCCATTCAGTGACACTGGAAGTGGTTGGCACCTATGTGTTTGTTTGTTCTCCAGAAATCCAGTTACTAATTGAACTGCCACTGGAAACACTTCTCCCTCATGAACTATCAAGGCCATTTACAATTTTTTTTAAATCACCAGGAAATCTCTTCTTAATCATTCATGTGCTAAAAACAGCTGGTTTCTCCCATTTCTCTGCATACAAAGTACTGCATTGTTCATCCCACTTTGGTAAATCTCTTCCACAACGCAAGGACCTGACATTCTCTCTCAAGTGTCGTACCCAGGACCACACAGCATTCCAACCGGGATGCAACCTGTGATTCATGAATACACTGACTTCACTGTACATTCAACATCGATTCCATCCGTTTTTTCATAAATCCATAAAAGCCGAGCCAACTTAAATTTGAAAATGGCAATATAAATTATGAAAATCATAACAGCAAATTGGAAGCAACTGCACCACATAGAGTCAACATTTCAAAGATTCAGGTCATTAAAGTCATAAAGGAACATGTATTAATTAAGGACCTTTTCAACAGTGCCCACATTCCATTGGTAAATAATTTTAAAATAATCCAATTTGTCCATTTTGCATTCTACGTCTAGGGTTTCCAATTTTTTTGCAAAGTGATAATCATGATAATTTGTATCTTTAAAACCCTGCTGGTTCTAATAGCATCAATAATTTCTCAGGATCTGGTAGGAGGAAACAAAATTCTGAACTGTCTCATATTTCTTCGAGAACAAGAACGTAACTACCACGTTATAGAACTGACTGTGTACCTCTTTTTGATTAACCTTTTCTTTTAATCAACCTGTTCAAAGATGTTATTGCACACCTCTGGAACAGGTGGGACTTGAACCCAAGCCTCCTAGTCCAATGGCAGAGATACTGCCACTGCAGAAGAAGGCCATGTGTTCAGGATCGTTGCTCAGACTGTGGATCCTTTGCTATTTTTAATGTGACTCTGCTTCTGTTCCAGCTTCTCAATTGGACTCCATCACACAGTCCATTCTTGAGAATATTTTTTGCATACAAGCAGGCCATCAATGCACAATACCTAGCTTAATCTTGATGGAGAAGTCGATGAAATTGGTGTCAACTAAACTATAATAGGGAGGACACAGCTATGTGTTATACTGGAAAAACAGGCAACAAGGATACTTGACCAATTGTTTTATTTTCAGGTCACTGAGATCACCTTTCATTTTCCTGTCCATTCTTAACCCTCACCAAGTCTCCCAATGCGTCAATGTAAAACAGAAAGTGACTGAACTTTTCAAGAAATTTACCTGCAAGTTAACTGCACTATAACATCAAGAGGAGAACATTTCAGCCAACAAATTTTCTTCATTCTTTGAGACTGGTTACAGTCGGCCTGCATGAAATACAGTTGGATTGGTAAACCCATCCTTTTGAATTGTTCTCCTTGCCTGGCAGTGTATACTGGTCTTGATTTCCAATGGTTTTAAAACTCAAACTTATTTACAAAAGATTGCAGATTTGTTTTATCATTAGTAACTGACATGTTAACTTGCAGTAGAAGTATCCACTACATTTTCTCCCCATGTAGAATCAGATCCATGCAGCATGGAAATATATCCTTCAGTCCAACCAATCCATGCCAACCATAATCCCAAACTAAACCTGTCCTACCTGCCTACACTTGGTCCATATCCGTCCAAACATTGCTTATTCATGTACTTATCCCAATGTCTTTTAAATATTGTAACTGTACCCACATCCATCATCTCCACAAAATACATTCCACACACAAACCACTAAAATAAAAATGGTCCCTGCTGTCTTTTAAAATGTTTTTCCTCACTTTAGTCGGAAGATAATAGATCTTCAACATTGGGACCCTTAAGCTTTCCTTTTCCTAGCTCCAAGTTAGCTAAATCTTTTTTTTGACAGGTGCAAAACTGCTGCCTCTCTTTGCAGATGCGAATCTACAACCACCACCCATACCCAACCTCCGGCACACCTCTCCCTCCCTTCGTCTTGGCTTCTTTCTCCCCTTACTTCCTTCATTACAGACTCCACCTCTCTTTTCTCTTCTCCCAATCGCTCATCTGCTTTTCAGCACGCCTAGCAGGTTTCTCCACTCCCTCACTAACCACCTTGTCACCTCTGCCCAATCATTGACCTTGCTGCTTCACCCTAGACCAGGAGCCATAGTGGCAAAAGTCTGACTTTGCACTGAGCTGACCATGACCTACCCATTCCTCCCCTGATTCTTGCCTGCATCTGCTACTGCTGTCAATAATTTGCCAATCAGCAGCAAACCCCAGTAAGAATTCTTAAGGTTGGAGCATGTTCTTTGACCTTCAATTCATGCACACGCCTGTGTGTAAGTGCGTGTGTAAGTGCATGTATGCATGTGGAGAATAATATTCTGATCACCCGTGATGAAATTTTCCAGGTAGCTTTGGAAAGAAATTGCTTGCTGTCTCTCTGTACTTTTCATTACTTGCCTGCTTTCTGTGGAATTTAGAATACGTTTGATTAAGATTTTGAAGGTACAGCAGACACAAATTTGAAGATTTTCATATGATTTGCATAATCAAAGAAGAGCTAGACCTATGAGGAATGGAATTTGGTGCTGGGTTAGAGTGGAAATACTTCGAAGTGGGAGAAGCTTAGAACACCTTCTGTAAAAGTCAGTTGATGTTCAAGTCCATTCTTGATTTTAAAGTAGGGTATCACAGATTTTTATTAGCCCAAGGTGGAAAGGGAATGGACAGTAAATTGAGCACATGGACTAAGGTTGTGTATTATTCATGATCTCATTGAATAGTAGAACAGACTGACGGGGCTCAATGTTTTTGTGTGATGTGGATGACTGCATTCATGAGCATCCCAAGAGAAGCTGGTGGGATGCTTTGAACTTCTGCAGTTTCTCTAAGGGTATTAAGCATGAGAATTCCAGGGTATGGTATGTCAACTGTATCTACATATGATAGAAACGTAGTAGCCATGACATCAAGAGTCCTGGACAATGGTCGTGTTTTGCCAGTTATTTCAAAAACGTTTATCAATTTATGCAAGTAATCTTGGGCAAACTTAAATATGAAAAATGTGTTGCTGGATTTCCTGAAGAAGGGCTTATGCCCGAAAAGTCGATTCTCCTGCTCCTTGGATGCTGCCTGACCTGCTGCGCTTTTCCAGCAACACACTTTTCAGCTCTGATCTCCAGCATCTGCAATCCTCACTTTCTCCAAACTTAAATATGGTGATATCTAAGAAATTAATGCCAGCCTCGTGTGCTGTCATTTTGAAATTAAATGAAGGGTTGGTAATTATTGACACTACAGACAGATGCTTCTCATTCTGCTGAGAGTCCAAATACCTCACATATCTGTACAAATATAGACGGTATTGTTACTACCTGACAATCAATTGGTGGAATGATAAAGGAGACCCTGAAACCAAAATAAAAACTGCCCCAAAAAGTGCATAGCCTGGTTGCAGCCTGGTCACAACAGACTTTCACAAAGTTGCATTATAATGCAAAAAACCAAACAGGTACACCCCTCCTATTGAACAGTCTCACTATATCACTTCCAGGCAGGGTAAACAAGGATGAAGTTACTACCCATCTCAAACATTTCTAAATAGTATTCAAGTCTCAGCAGCCGAAGCCAGACCCAGATATTCCCTCTCAAATTTTTCTAGTGCAGGCAAAAAAGGACATTCTCAGCTAAGCCAAACAGATTCAGTCTTGAGCATCAGAAAGAATTTTCTGAAGTTGCTGGGCTGCTGAAGGATGACCTGCCTCCACTCCAATCATAAATCCATACAAACTGAATTCATGGTGAATTGCTGTTCACATAAACAACGCTGATCGACATGATGTGGAGGTGCTGATGTTGGACTGGGATGAACAAAGTTAAAAATCACAACATCAAGTTGGAGTCCAAAAGTTTTTTTTTTGGAAATACTAGCTTTCAGAGTGCTGCTCCTTCAACAGGTAACTAGGTTGGTGAAGGTGCAGCGCTCTGGAAGCTAGTACTTCTAAATAAACCTGTTGGACTATAACCTGGTGTCGTCTGACCTTTAATAATACTGATAAAGTCATAGACCTGAAGAGCATGGACATACACACCTCTTCGCTCCAACTCGTCCATGCCGACCAGATGTCCTAAATTAATCTAATCCATTTACCAGCATTTGGCACATATCCCTCTAAACCCTTCCTATTCATGTACCCATCCAGCTGTCTTTTATATGTTGTAATTGTACCAGCCTCCACACCACTTCCTCTGGCAGCTTACTCTACATACACACGCACCAGCCTCTCTGTTAAAAAAAGTTGCCCTCTCACTTTAAACCTACACCTTCTAGCTTTGGATTCCCCAAGCCAAGGAAAAGATCGTCTATTTATCCTACCCATGCCCCTCATGACTTTAAAAATCTCTATAGGGTCACCTCTCAGCCTCTGATATTCCAGGGAAAATAGCCCCAGCCTATTGAGCCTCTCCCTATAGCTCAAACTCTCCAATCCCAGCAGGATCAGAAGGGTTCAGAAAAGACTTACAAGTTTAACAACATCTTTCACACAGTAGGGAGACAGGAATTGAATGCAGTATTCCCAAAGTGGCCTAACCAATGTCCTCAACAGCTGCAACATGACATTCCAACTACTTTACTCAACACATTGACCAATAAAGACAAAAGTACCAATCGCTTTCATCACTACCCTGTAAACCTGGGACTCCACCTTCAAGGAAATACAAAACTGCACCTCCAAGGTCTCTTTGTTCAGCAACTATCCCCAGGACTCTATCATGAAGTGTATAAGCCCTGCCCTTATTTGCCTTACCAAAACGTAACACCTTGTATTTATCTGATATCTGGTCAGCATGGATGAGTTGGACCAAAGGGTCTGTTTCCGTGCTGTGCACCTCTATGTGAAATACATAAACTCCATCTGCTACTCCTTGGCTCATCTGATCAAGGTCCTATCGTACTGTGATATAATTTTCTTTTCTGTCCACCACAACCAATTTTGGTATCATCTGCAAAATTACTAACCATTCCTATCTTCACATCTAAATCATTTAAATAAATGACAAAACTCAGTGGACCCAGCACTGATCCTTGTGCCGCACCACTGGTCACAGGCTTCCAGTCTGAAAAGCAACTCTCCACCACCACCACCACCATCTCCTACCTTGAAGTCAATTTTATATCCAAATAGCTAGCTCTTGCTAAATTCCATGTGATCTAATCTTGATAAGTAGTCTACCATGTAAAACCTGCTTAAATACCTTGAAGGTCAAATAAACAATGTCCATCACTCTGCCTTCAATCTTTTGTCACTTCAAAAAAACTATCAAGTTGCAGAAATGATTTTCCACAAACAAAGCCATGTTGACTATTCCTAATCAGTCCTTGCCTTTCTAAATGCACGTTAACCCTGTTCTCCAACAACATACCCACCACTGACATCAGATCTTTCCTCAGATACAATCCTTCCGATTTTAAAACCTGTATCTATTATCCCCTTCCCAAAAATAAAGGAAGCCATTAACGGATTGTCATGACCATAAAATATGATGTAGCAATTTTTGAATTCTATCAGATTTGAGCACCTGGGACTTCCATCGACTGAAATGCATTTAAAGGGACAAAATACAGACTTGAAATGGTCACACCGATCATCTGACTACACAGGTTAGTCTAGTTTCTTGAAACAAACAAACCCATTTGAACTGAAATTAGCATTTTATTTAAAGACCCTGAAACTCTTCAACTCAACCAGACGTGACAGGCTCTCAACTATTTTGATTTTGACCTTCATAGGAATTTCCATCTATTTGAGAGGGGACCTTGCCTACAATTAGTAAACTTAAAAAATCAAATTTGGAAAATGGAAGGCAAGTATTCCAAGAAGTTATCATGGCACAAGATTTATTTTTGGTTGTGGAACTGGAACCATCTGGAGAAAACACATTGTCTCGAGAAAGAAAAGTGCCCAGTGATAATACTAATTAGAAAGAAACATCAGAACACTATGAATCAAAGCTACTGAAATATTCACTACTGTTGATGATTCAAATCACCAATTAAACAACCATGGTCTCAGTTTAAAATCTTTCACCTCAAAGATAACTTAAGGAATTGAAACTGTACATTCTTTTCATGTTCCTTTTGTACTGGATATTATTCCTTTTAGCTTTGTGGCTGTGCATATTGCTTGACATCATGACTTGCTTTAACAGGCAATAAAATTTCTTTCTTCTCTTTAAAAATGTTGAGATTGGTTTTCACAGATATGATCAAGAGCCAATCAACTATATTTAAACTGAGGACAGATGTAAGCCACATGGGGAAAAACTATTTGAAGTTTTGTTGTGGCAAACTAGGGCGGTTGAAAAGTGCAGAGTCAATTCACCTGTCCTCACCTGATTCTCAAGCTTCCCTTTCCTCTCCCAAGTCCTTGGACGTGCTATTTCCACCAAATCTACCATCTTTCCCTTTGAAACAAGTTTCTCCTCCCTCATAGGACTTTGAAAGCTCTTATCAAAATCATAAGGAAGCAAGCACAGAGTTGACTGCCAGTTTTTTCAAATTTGTTTTATTTCCCCAAACATGGGATGTGGCTGATTCATTGAACATTTATTGTCCATTCCTAATTGCCGTTGAGAATGGTGGTGAGCTGCCTTTCTGTAATGCTCTAATGAGTGTGGTGTCAGTGAATCTGAAGTATGGGGTTCTTAGACTTTGACGATGTGATAAATCCATCAAGTGGAAAAATGTAACTGATAAAATAATAAGAAAAAGTGAAAATTAAACACAGAGCTTTACATGAAGTGTACTCTTTGACTTACTGGGCAACACCTGGTGGATTAATCATGATGCATTATTCAATTAACTGGGAAGCAAATTGGAAGACAAGACGATCATAAATAGCACGCGTGGACGAAGAATTTCTGACTTTTGTTGCCCGTGAAGCGAGAATAATCTTTACATAAATATTCAAATATAAAATAAATAACAACTGAAAAAAAACCTCAAGAATAATATCACCCTTGAAGATCCCTCTGATGAGATCAACTATTGGAGAACATAAGTTGCAGAAATTTTTCACTTCAACGACAGAGAACAAATCCAATTCAGCGCTTTGCTTCCTTCCAAAAATTTGGCTTAACATTCTGGTCTCACTGTTTTGTGATGGAGCCATTCCAGTGACACAGAAGTAAACAATGTCCAAAGAGCAACCAAAATCACTCAAGGGTCTTCCCTATCAATCATCAATTGCACACTTTCTTAGAAAGGCTGAAGACATTCCTAATAAAACTGCTGCATTCGAAGTATACTCCCCTAACCTGGCTTCCTTTACAAGCATGCTATTTGCCTCTATATCAGAATTGCCATCAGTTTGTTAATCAAGTTCAATACAATCTGCTAGCTTGTTAATGCAACACAGCCCTTAACATTTTATAATGCAAGGAAGCACTACACATTTATAACTTAAATCATTAGGGCTTTGTCCAGATTGACGCTTTCCCAATATTTTGTAACTGGTGTGAACCCACTTTAACATTGTATCGCGATCCGCTCCCCCCAAAAAGATGTTGTTTGGGACAGATACAGAAACTGTTTGTGGCGAGTATAGGTTTCACCTGTTGAGCCAGTTCTTGGAAGCGAAGGTGTAATCAGCTATCAACCCACAAAAAGCACTCCATTAGGCCATGACAATGCAAGCAAATCAGTTGCAAGAAATCAGCCTGAGCTCCATGACTACACTTGTTGCCTCCAAATTCATGCCCCAAATCATCAAATAATTGTGTTGCTGGGAGACATGATCCACAATTTGGGAAATCCTGCTCTAGATCAGTGAACTAGTTTTGTGTTCTTTGCTCTCTTCTTGGCTGCATGTCTTCTAAGTTGTTTTTTGTATTAATTCTCAAACCCCTTGCTTACTTGAATTGCATGCACCTTTTTGGAATAAAGCCCTCCAGAAACAGGGACAGTTTCCACATGCACTCCGATTAACTTACCATCCCCATTATTCTGGCTACCATCAATGTAATATTGATCAACTGACTTGAAGTCTTGAATGAGTACAAAAAAATTTTGATCTTCAACATTAAATGACCAAAGCCTTGAGACACCACAGACTGCACTGCATTGCACTGATTCAACCCATGCACATTAGTTAGACACTCTTTTCTCTTATGGAGTCACAAGCAGAATGTTTACAGCATGATCTTTCAGCTGATCTTGTCTACGCCATTAATTAAATAAAGTTAAAAATCACACAACACCAGGTTATAGTCCAACAGGTTTATTTGGAAGCACTAGCTTTCGGAACGCTGCTTCTTTGTCAGGTAGCTCCGAAAGCTTGTTCTTCTAAGTAGACAATAACCCGGTGTTTTGTGATTTTTGAACTTTGTCCTCCCCAGTGCAACACCAGCACCTCCACATCATTAATTAAATAGTCATGTATTCTCATCCCACTTTCCAGATTTGGTCCACAGCTTTGAAAACTATGGTGATTCAGGCATTGAGTTCCAAATGCTCACAACCCTATATCTAAAAAAAGAGACTCTAAATTCCAAATCCCTCCTTAATTAAGTTGTGGCTTTTGGTTATTGACCCTAGGGTCTTCCCAGTTATCCTGTCTATGCCAGCCAGAAGTTTGTATACTTCAATAGATCACCCCTCAGTCTTCTCTGCTCAAAGGAAAACAATCTCAGCCGATCTGGTCTCTCCCAATAGTTGTATTGCCCCAGCTCAGCAACATCTTGGTTCATCTTATCCGCACCCTCTCTCATGCAGTCACATCCTTCCTCTTGTGTGGTGACTGAACTACATACACTAACTCCAGCTGTGGATTAATCAACATTATGCACAGCTCCTTCATAACTTCCTTGCTCTTGTGTCCAATGCCTTGATAAAAAGAGCCAAGTTTCCCAGATGCCTTCTTTAACCAACTTGCCAACCTGCCCTTTTCCCTTCAGAGATCACAATGAATACCACAGTTCCTCTCATCCTCTATTTCCTCGGATCCTACCTTCCAACGTATACTCCCTTGCCTTGCTTCTTCTTCAAACATCATGGTAGTGAGCAACATTGCCTTTAATTTTTTTTCCAGCTTGCATGGGCTTTCCTAAATCAGAGATCAGTGCAACAATTGG
>NC_057716.1:33192005-33220686 GCF_004010195.1 Chiloscyllium plagiosum | reverse complement strand
TCAATTTGTTAAAAGAAAATAATTTTTGAATAACCTGAATGAGATACCCGAAGGTTTGATTGTAGGACCATTGATTGTTGTTTATGTTTGACTGAATCGTTGAGGTAGTACAATTTAAAACTTTATGAATTGTATAAAACTTGATAATGTCATAAATAGTGAATAGAGTAACACACTTCAAGAATTCAAAGAATGTTGAAATAGGCAGACACGTGTGATTGTCTTCATCCACATTGGTAAGGAAGAAACGCACAGATACTTTCAGCAGTTCAAATTTCTCTGGAGTTTCTCCATTCACAGGTAAAGCATGCCTTTGGACCACTGCCCACCCCTCCACAACAGATTCAATAAGCTTCCCAGTCATGAGCATGAGAAGTGAAAAAGCTAACAACAGTGAAGAGGAGGTTGGTATGCTTTTTGTCAGTGGTCTTCCTGCGGACATTAAACTATGTGAGTTTTACCTTGTCTATGATCATTCAATGGATATGATGGTTCACTGATCAAGCTAATATCAAAACAGCCAGTTGGCTTTATTACATTTAACAGCAGAGCGGGAACAGAAGCAGCAAAGAATACTGTGTTCACCTAGCCTGCAGCTGCAGATGCTGCGCTGCACGCTCATATGCACTGGTATCCTCCATCTGAAGCACCTCCAGAAGGATGGAAACCTTGTCAATTTTGTGAAGCATTTAACTGCCCTTATCTGAGAATTCAGATTTCTCCAAGGAGTAATGCATGAGCAGAGTGAATTTTCTTTTCAGGTTGGACTTTATGAAAGGAGATTTTAGAGAACTGACTCGTTTCCACTTGACTTAGAGGGGATGGAGTGGTGAGAAAGGACTGTGGATTTCAGAACTTTACTGGTGAATTTTGTTTCTCACATGGGAGGATTCTTCAAGTTCTATTACTGAAATGGACTAGTAATTTTTGTCATTATAACCACTGCATGTTGTGTATCAATAACTTGCTTAAATACTGGCTGTCAGAGTCTTATGAAGCTGGTAATGTCATTGATTGGTCATCATGAAATGATAAAAGCAGGGAATGAGAATGTGTATAGGGTATCAGCAGGCAGGGAAAGATTTAAGTTCTGAGTTTGTGAAACAAGATGTTCAGTTGAGCATGACTCAGATCAGATAACTTAGTTAACAATGGGGTTCTGGAGGCAAGGGTAATGGGTTAACAAGGTAGAAAAGCATTCATTATGTAGAGCCATTTAACAATATTTGAAGCATTCAGTATGTCAGGTCAGCTAACAAGAGGAAAAGTATCCATTTTATGAATCCAGTTAACAAGATTAAGAACATTCATTGTATGACAGTAAAGGGTGCGGTCTTTGCTATTGATACTCATTGATTGTAACAGTCACCCAATTAATATGAATGTTGCCTTATCTGGATGCTCCTCCCTGTAAAATGACTATATAGTTCATTGAGAAACTGCTATTCCAGAGAAGAGCATGAACTCATGTCCCTGCATACAAGGACGATCATTCTCTCTCCCTCCAGGGCCCGGAATAAAGATGGAGTTAAAACTACACTGTGTCTCTGAGCATTTTGCTTCAACTTGGGATGGGGAAAATGGGATGACAAAACCATGCCACCTGCAGTTAAATCTGTGGCTGTGTGGGTTGGTTCTTTCAGCCCGAGATGTGACATGGTCTATCTCAATTATTCATCTTCACTACAATTCCAGCTGTGTAATTGGTCATTCTGAATATTACACACAAAACCAACAATGACGACACACAAACTAGGTGGATATAAAAACAGATAATAATTTACTAGACTAATTGATGCGTGAATGTTTGGCAATTTGCTATGAACATCAAACATCTCTGGTGTGTCAATCCCTGACATCTGAGTGAGTGGCTCAATGCAGAAGGATGGTGCTCGGACATTGAGTTCATGTGGATTTACTATCTTTCTGCACATCTCCCTCACCTATCTTCATCTCCAATATATCCTCCTCTTTCATCTCTTCTACATAAATATCCGCGTACTTATGTACCCTATATGAACTTACGAATAAGGAGGAATTGCCCACTGTCCTTTGAATCTGCTCTTCCATTCTATCAAAAAATCAAAGCTGATTTGATTTAGAAATCAACTTCACATTTCTGCTACTTCCAATAATCTTTGACCTTCTTGCTGATCTCTAATCTCTATCGCTGCCTTAAAAATATTCAAAGATTCTACCGCCATCATCTTTTGAAGGGAAGGTTTCAAAGGCCTTTAACCCTCAGAAAAGAAGGTCTCATCTGTCTTCAATGGCAAGTGCCTCATTCGACAAAACCAAGAGGAAACATCCTTTCTACGCATATCCTGCACAAGATCTTGACGGGCCCCGACACTTGAATCAAGTGGTCTCTTCCTCTTACTTCCAGTAGATACAAGCCCAGTTTGTTCAGCTTCCCTCAAAGCAACTATCGATTCCATGTTTTTGTCATCTCATCCGATCAGCAACAATTGCACATTTCATGCTCCAACATCCAAAGTTCAACATTTGTTGAAAGGTATTGGTCCATTCACTTCCACAATTGACTACTGCTTCATAATCATTGATATCTGAAATAAAACTTTAAGTTTTGGAAAGATTCAACTGGTCAGGGTGCATCTACTCAAGGTTGATAAGTTCTGATGAGTTTTTGTTACAGATGTTGACAGACCACAGTATTTCCAGCTTTCTCTGTGCCTAATAAGTTCAGTCAAGATTAGAGATGAGATTAATTCTTGAAAACTGAGTAAAGCTGCCTTTTTAGGTGGCTTGTGCAACTGGCATTTTGTATACATGGCTTGGCATGTGCATAACTGAATTCTACATGGATTTTGACAATTTGATCAGGTCTTTGCCAACCACGATGCCATTCTAAACTGGAGAATATGCATAGAGTATAAGCAGGCAGGAAAACAGTAAAGTTCTGAGTTTTGTGAAAAAGAGTTTCAGCGAAGCATGACTCAGATAAGCAATTACAGTTAACAATGGGGTGCTGGAGGCAAGGGTAATCGGTTAACAAGGTGGAAAAGCATTCATTATGTATGAAGTTAACAAGATGAGGTAGCATTCAGTATGTAACTGAAGTTAACAAGGTGAAAGTATTAATTGTGTGAATCCAGTTAACAAGGTAAAGGACATTCATTGGAGAACAGTAAAGGGCTTGGTCTCTGCTATTGATACTCATTGATTGTAATGGTCACCCAATTCATATGTATGTTGCCTTATCTGGATGCTCCTCACTGTAAAATGACTATATAGTTCATTAAGAAACTACTGTTGCAGAGAAGACCGTAAACTCATGCCTCTGTGCAAATGGGCGATCGTTCTCTCTCCCTCCAGGGCCCAGAATACAGATGAAGGAGGTAAAGCTATACTGTGTCTCTGACTACTTTACTTTGCTTTGACCGAGCAGGGAAACAGGATGACAAACTAATCCCACCTGTCTGAACATGGTCCCTTGATACCCTGTCCATTCAGGTGTCTGTCCAAATGTTTCTTAAATGTTGCTGTCATGTCCACTTCTGTCATCTTCCCTGACATCATTTGGGTACTTCATGATTATTCAACACAACAATAATCAATTCAGAATATATGGAATATGCCTGATTGTTTTCAGACTCACACCGCAGAAAATTATATGATACAGGAATGACCTAGAAATTTGCAATAATAAATATGTCACAAAAATAAAACTTATTGATATCAGCATTCAGGAATTTATGATACACAATAACAAAACCAGTTTGACTGCAAAGATTAAAAAAGTCAATTTTGTTCAAATTTTTGGTTCGAAACCAACATTCATCCACAATAAATGAACGAGCCTGAATAACAGTGAAATTTCCTGGATGAGTCTTACTTCCTAAGACTCCGTTCAATTCAAAAATTATTAACTTCTTTCCTCCTCGATAATCCTCAGGGCTGATGCCCTGCAAGGCTGCACACTCAGCCCCTTACTGTATACACTCATGATTGTGTGGCCAAATCATGCTCCAATTCCATTTGATGACATCACCGTAGTGAGACAGATCTTAAACAACGAGACAGAGTATAGAATAGAGACAGGCAGCATAGTAGCATGGTATAAAGTCAACATTTCTCCCTCAACGTCAGCACAACAAAGCTGGTAATTGACTGCAAAAAGCATTGCAGAGGACATGGCCTGTGTCAATGATGCTGAGGTGGAGATAGTCGAGAGTTAAGTTCCTAGGAGAAAATATCAGCATGTTATCCTAGTCCATCCATGTTGACGCTATGGTCAAGAAAGCACACCAATGCCTCCACTTCCTCAGAAGGTCATAGAAATTCAGCATGAGCACAATGATTCTTATCAATTTTTATAGATGCAACATGGGAAAGCACCTTCTCCAGATCCTGTACAGCTTGGTGTGGCAACTGCTCTGTCCGACACCACAAGAAATTACAGAGAACTGTGAACATGGCCCAGTCCATCACGCAAACCAGTTTTCCATCTACTGCCTCAGCCTATATTTCCTGCTGCTTCGGGAAAGTAGCCAACATAATCCAAGACCTCTCCCACCTTGTTATATTTTCTTTCATCCTCTTCAGTCAGGCAGAAGACACACACCAAGAAACAAGAAAGGAGAGGTCACCCTGTTGGGAGTTTTCTGTAGGCCTTCAAATAGTTCCAGAGATGTAGAGGAAACGATTTCAAAGATGATTCTGGATAGGAGTGAAGGTAACAAGGTAGTGGGAACTTTAACTTGCCAAAAATTGACTGGAAATACATTCGTTCGAGTACTTTAGATGGGTCAGTTTTTGTCCAATGTCTGCAGGAGGATTTCCTGACACAGTATAAAGATAGGCCAACAAGAGGCAAGGCTACATTGGATTTGGTACTGGCTAATGAACTAGGCTTGGTGTTAGGTTTGGAGGTAGGCGGGCACTTGATGATAGTGACCACAATTGGGTTACGTTTACTTTAGCGATGGAAAGGGATAGATATATGCCACAAGGCAAGAGTTACAGCTGGAGGAAAGGCAATTATTATGTGAATAGGCAAGATTTAGGATGCATGGGATAGGGAAGAAAACTACAGGGGATGGGCACAATTGAAACGTGGAGCTTGTTCAATGAAGAACTACTGCATATCCTTGATATGTATGTATCTGTCAGGCAGAGAGGAAGTGGTCAAGCAAGGGAATGGTGATTTACTAAAGAAGTTGAATCTCTTGTCAAGATGAAGGGGGAGGTTAATGTAAAGATGAAAATCACAACACAGGGTTATAGTCAAACAGGTTTAATTGGAAGCACACCAGATTTGAGTGTCGCTCTTTTTTTAAAAAAGGTTTTGTGATTTACACATGAAAGTGAAACTATCACTTTATTCTAACAGATGAAAGGCTTAACAGAAAATCAATTTTTCAATGTACAATTTCAGTTACATCACAATGTAAATTTTTTGCTATAAATTGTGTGTTAGGATTGCGCCCTCCACTACCACCTGATAAAGGAGCGACGCTCCGAAAGCTAGTGTGCTTCCAATTAAACCTGTTGGACTATAACCTGGTGTTGTGTGATTTTTAAACTTTGTACACCCCAGTCCAACACCGGCATCTCCAAATTATGTAAAGATGAGATGTGAAGGCTCAGTTAGGGCGCTTGAGAGTTGCAAATTAGCTAGGGAGGATCTGAAGAGATAGCTAAAATAAACCAGGAGGAGACATGAGAAGCCTTTGGCAGGTAGGATCAGAGAAAACTCAAGAGCTTTCTATAGGTATGTCAGGAATAAAAGAATGACTGGAGTACAATTAGGGCCAGTCAAGAACAGTAGTGGAAAATTTATTGTCACGTGTACCAAGTCACAGTGAAAAGTTTCGTCGTTAGCAATTCAAGCAGATCACATGGTTAAGTAGCATAGATAAGTAAATAATAGGTAAACAGCAGCAAATACAAAAACATGGTTACAGGAGAATGCTAAGAGTTTGAGTTCATTCAGTATTCTAACAACAGTAGGGTAGAAATAGTTTTGAAACCAGCTAGTGCATGTGTTCAGGCCTCTGCACCTTCTCCCCGATGGTACAGGTTGTACAAAAACATTGCCACGGTGGGATGGAACTTTAAGAATGCTGGTGGCCTTTCCTTGACAGCAGGCCTGGTAGATGGATTCTATAGATGGGAGATTGACCTCTCTGTAACAGTCTCCGATCTTGAATGGTACAGTTGCCATACCAGATAATGATACATTCAGACAGAACGCTCTCGATGGTGCACCTATAAACGTTGGCAAGGGTATTCACCGTCATGCCAAATATCCTCAGCTGCCTGAGGAAGAAGAGACGTTGTTGGGCCTTTGTAACCAGTGAGTCTACATGAAGAGTCCAAGAAAGCTTGTTGTGGATGACCACTCCCAGGAGCTTGACAAATTGGAGTAAGTCAAGAGTAGTGGGGAAGCTGGAGTGAGTAATGCCTTTCAAAGCACTTCATGACCACCGAAGTTAAGGCCACTGAGACATGCTGCATGAGCCTTCTTACATGCAGGGATGATGTTGGCCCTCTTGAAACAGACCGGGACAGTGGCCTGCTGCAGGGAGAGGTTGAAGAAGTCCAAGAAGATCTCTGCCAGTTGATCTGCACATGCGCTGAGTTCACAGCCTGGTACTGTCTGGTCCCATCGCTTTCCTTGGATTCACACGAAGGAAAACTGATCTGACCTCTGATGCGGTAACTGTTGGGATAGGTTTGTCAGGACTTGACAGAATAGATGTTACCTCTCCACCTTAATTCTGCTCAAAGTGAGCATAGAAGGCGTTGAGATGATCTGGGAGGGATGTGTCATCGTCTATCTTGCACTCGAACCTGCGATGTCATTCAGTCCTTGCCATAGCCGCTGAGTGGCTGTCTGGGTCTCTAGTTTGGATTGGTATTGGTCCTTGGCTGTCTTAATGGCTCTGCGAAGATAGTACTTGGATTCCTGATATTTGAGTGGGTCTCCTGATCTGAAGGCCTCACGCCTGATTTTTAGCAGGTTCTGTATTTCTTGATTGATTCATCCAGGGTTTCCTGTCGGAGATCACCCGGATTGACTACCTTGGTATGCAGTCCCTCACACACTTGCTGATAAAGTCTGTGATGATGGTGGCATACTAGTGGTGGTGGACAGGCATTAAATTAATATTTTTCATCAGTATTCACACAAGAAAAAGACAATGTTGTCGAGATAGAATTCTGAGATACAGACTAGACAGGATTGAGGTTCATAAAGGAGGAGATGTTAGCAATTCTGAGAAGTGTGAAAATAGGTAAGTCCCCTGGGCCGGATGGGATTTATCCTAGGATTCTCTGGGAAGCCAGGGAGGAGATTACAGAGCCTTTGGCTTTGATCGTTCTGTCGACAATGACTACAGGAATGGTGCCAGAAGACTGGAGGATAGCAAATGCTGTCCCCATTGTTCAAGAAAGTGAGTCGAGATAACCCTGGTTATTATAAACCAGTGAGCCTTACTTCTGTTGTGGGCAAAGTTGTAGAAAGAATAAGAGATAGGATTTACAATCATCTTGAAAGGAATAACTTGATTAGGGATACTCAACATGGTTTTGTGAAGGGCAGGTCGTGCCTCACAAACCTTGAGCTCTTTGAGAAGGTGACCAAACAGGTGGATGAGGGTAAAGCAGTTGATGTGATATACAGTATACGGATTTCAGTAAAGCGTTTGATAAGGTGCCCCACAGTACACTACTGCAGAAAAAAACTGAGGCATGGGATTGAGGGTGATTTAGCAATTTAGATCAGAAACTGGCTCGTTGTAAGATGACAGAGGGTGATGGTTGATGGGAAATGTTCATCCCAGAGTTCAGTTATTAGTGACATACTGCAAGGATCTGTTTTGGGGTACTGCTGTTTGTCATTTTTATAAATGACCTGGATGAGGGCATAGAAGAATGGGTTTGTAAATTTGTGGATGACACTAAAGTCAGTGGAGTTGTGGTCAGTGCGGAAGAATGTTGCAGGCTGCAGAGCTGGGCTGACAGATGGCAACTGGAGTTCCTTCCACTTTGGAAGGAGTAACAGGAATACAGAGTACTGGGCTAACGGTAAGATTCTTGGTAGTGTGGATGAGCAGAGAGATGTGTCCATGTGCACAGATCCCTGAAAGTTGCCACCCAGGTCGATAGGGTTGTTAAGGTGGCATACGATGTGCTAGCTTTTATTGGCAGAGGGACTGAGTTTCGGAGGCATGAGGTTATGTTGAAGCTGTACAAAACTTTGGAGTGGCCGCACTTAAGAGTATTGCGTACAGTTCTGGTCACCACATTATAGGAATGTTGTGGATGCTTAGGAAAGGGTGGAGGAGAGATTTACCAGGATGCTGCCTAGTATGTAGGGAAGGTCTTATGAGGAAAGGCTGTTTTCATTGGAGAGAAGATTAAGAGGTGACTAAATAGAGGCATACAAGATGATCAGAGGATTAGATAGTGTGGACAGTGAGAGCCTTTTTCCTCACATGGTGGTTAGCACGAGGGGATATAGCTTTAATTTGGGGTTGATATAGATATAGAACAGATGTCAGGGGTAGATTCTTTACTCAGAGTAGTAAGGGCACGGAATGCCCTGCCTGCAACAGTAGCGTAATCGCCAACTTGGACAAACACATAGATGATAATCGAATAGTATAAAGTTAGAGGGGCTTTAGATTGCGCCGACCTATGGAACCAACATCAAGGGCCGAATGGCCTGTACTGTGCTGTCATGTTGTATGTTCTATATTCTAATGTACACTAGTTAGTTCCATGTTTCTCACATTCAACACGCTTGTTTTCTCATTTCAACAACGAAATGTTACTGTGTATGACACAACAGTTAACAATTTCACCGTCGGTCATGGAGAAAACTCTGCCCTTGGCGATTCCTGATTGGCCAGCTCTAAACAGACTCTAGCAAGACAGATTAGAGGCCATTCAGCCCATGCAACCTGTTATGCTGTTTATTCAGATTCGTTTGTCTATACTGTAACTTCAATCACTCATTTTTACTCCAAATCTCTCGACATCCTGAACCAACAGAAATAAGCTATGGGGAGAGGCTGAATAGGCTGGGGCTGTTTTCCGTGGACTGTCAGAAGCTAAGGGGTGACCTTACAGAGGTTTATAAAATCATGAGGGGCTTGGATAGGATAAACAGACAAGGTATTTTCCGTGGAGTTGGGGAGTCCAGAACTAGAGGGCATAGGTTTAGGGTAAGAGGGGAAAGATATAAAAGAGACCTAAAGGGCAACTAATGCAGAGGGTGGTACATGTATGGAATGAGCTACCAGAGGAAGTGGTGGAGGCTAATACAATCACAACATTTAAAAGGCATCTGGATGAGTGTATGAATAGGAAGGGTTTAGAGGGATATGGGCCAACTGCTGGCAAATGGGACTCGATTAGGTGAGGATGTCTGGTCAGCATGAATGGTCTGTTTTCATGATGTATATCTCTATGACTCTAAAGCATATCAACACCTTTTCAACTACAGAATGATCAAATACGCATTATTTGTTTAAGACTTTGTTTTAAACAAATGATTTAGATGCCAAAAGAGAAAATGCTGGCAAATCTCAGCAGGTCTGGCAGTATCAGTAAGGAGAGAAAAGAGCTAACTGAGCATTGAGTCGAACTGACCCTTTGTCAAAGCTGAATGATTTAGATGCACTGATCAGATACTACAAATTAAATAAGGATCTACTTTTCAGTAAGCTTGTGTGTCTTTTAACAAATGTTTAAATATTGAGATATATGTATGACAAAAGTTGCCACATAATAAAGAATCCCAAAGCAGCTGACTGAAATCAGAGACAAAATTACAATGTAAATAAGTCATGCATATCACGCAACTTTTACCAAACCTTGCAGTAATGCAGACAGGAGGTTTCAATGGTTTATCTACTCCGAAAGTCCATTTCACAAACTGCTTTCCAAGGAGCAGGCTAGCAGACAAGAAATTGGTTTAAAGCAAACTTCCTTCCCAAACGTAATTCTTTGCAGCGCAAGCACAAATACACATGTATGGCAGCCAGTTCCATTGAAGAGCTTAGCTGCTCAGGGAAAAACAAAATCTGATATTTGCACATTGAATACAAGTGCACAAATGCCAAAGTTTATTTGCAATTAGATTGTGTAATGAATCTTATTCACAATATAACCACAAGAGTCACAATTAGCAGTTATAATTATGTTCAAAAACAGTGTTACTGACAAGTTTAACAAATATTTAACTTCAAAAGCCAACCGAAATTCTTGTGTTTAATTTGCTGGCTTCAACTATTTTACAGCTGAGCAGGGTTCAAAAAATCATAATCCTCATAATCAACATAAAATAGTGACAATTTTCAAGTACTTCACCCAAATCGAGTCATCGAGTCAGAGGTGTATAGCAGGGAAACAGACCCATCTGTCCAACTCGTCCATGCCGACCAGATACCCTAGATAAGTCAAGCATTTGACCCATATCCCCGCGAAACCCTTCCTATTCATATACTCAAGCAGATACCTTTAAATGTTGTAATTGTATTAGCCTCCACCCAATTCCTCTGGCAGCTCATTCGACACATGCACTACCCTCTGCGTGAAAACATTGCCCCTTAGGTCCCTTTTAAATCTTTCCCCTCTCACATTAAACCTATGCTCTGTACTTTTGGACTCTCCTATCCTGGAGGAAAAACCTTGTCCAATTGCCTTATCTATGCCCCTCATGATTTTATAAACCTCTGCAAGGTCACCCCTCAGCCTCTGACGCTCCAGCGAAAATACCCCCAGCCTATTCAGCCACTCCCCACAGCTGAAACCTTCCAAACCTGGCAACATCCTTGTAAATCTTTTCTGAACGCTTTCAAGTTTCATAACATTCTTCCTATAGCAGGGAGACCAGAATTGCACACAGTATACCAATAGTCCTGTACACGCGCAACATGATCTCCAATTCCTATATTCAATGTACTGACCTATAAAGACAAGCATACCAAACACCTTCTTCACTATCCTATCTGCCTGCAACTCCACTTTCAAGGAGCTATGAATCTGCAATCCAAGGTCTCTTTATTCAGCAACACTCCCCAGGACCTTATCATTAAGTGTATCAGTCCTGTCCTGATTTGCCTTTCCAAACTGCAGCACCTCACATTTATCTAAATTAAATACCATCTGCCACTGCTCCGCCCATTGGTCCATCTGATCAAGATCCCGCTTCACAGAGGTAACTTTCATCACTGTCCAGTACACCATCAATTTGCATCATCTGCAAACTTACACCTATGTTCACATTGAAATCAACTATATAAATGACAAAAAGCAGTGGAGCCATCGCCAATCCTCGTGGCACACACTGCTGGTCACAGGCCGCCAGCCTGAAAAGAAACCCTTCACCACCACCTGTCTTCTATTTTCAATAGAGTTCTGTATGCAAATGGCAAGTTCTCCCTGTATTCATGTGATTGAACCTGCTTAATCATGAGAAACCTTGTTGGACACCTTACCTAAGTCCATATAGGTCACGTCCACTGCTCTGCCCTTATTAATCCTTCTGCAAAAAACTCCAAGTTAGTGAGACATGATTTCCCACGCTGAAACTTTATTGCTGGAACAGCACAGCAGGTCAGGCAGCATCTAGGGAACAGAAGATTCGACGTTTCGGGTGATTTCCCACGCACAAAGCCATGTTGGCTAATCAGCCGTTGTCTTTCCAAATACATGTAAATCCTGTCCCTCAGGATTCCCTCCAACAACTTGCCCATCACCAATGTCAGGCTCATCTGTCCATAGTTCCCTGGCTTTTCCTTACCACATTTCTTAAATAGAGGCACCACTTTAGCTAACCTCCATTTTTCTAGCACCTCACTTGTGGCTATCGATGATACAAATATCTTGGCAAGGGGCCCAACAATCACTTTGCTCGTTTCCCCAGAGTTCTGATCAGGTCTTAGGGATTTATCCATTGTTAAGCTTTTTAAGACATCCAGCACCACCACCTATGTAACATGGACAGTTTTCAAGATGTCGCTATTTATTTTCTCACATTCTCGATCTTCCATTCCTTCTCCACAGTAAACTGATGCAAAAATATTCGTTTAGTGTAGCCCTCATCTCCTGTGGTTCCACACACTTTGGGAGGAAAATGGAGCACCCGGAGGAAACTCACGCAGACACGAGGAGAATGTGCTAGCTCCAGTCACCCAAACTGGAATCGAACCCGGTTTCCCAGCATTGTGAGACAGTACTAATCATTGAGCCAGCATGCCATCGTAAAGTATTAAAATCAAGAGTTCTGTCAAGAAACCCACCAAAAGCAGCAACACAACATGTTCCACTCGTAAGTTCAAGCAAATACAAGTGTCAAACCACAAATTCATGGCATGAAATGAAGCCATTTCACAGTCTGCAGGAATACTCCCCATACATGAAGTCAGAAAGCAAACCAGAGACAAAGTCTACAATCATTTAATTTTAAGCTAAAGAAGCTGCATCCCTTCAATCAGAATTCCCACTGAAAAATTACACAGATAAATCAACTTTCAATACCCAAACAATTGAAATTGAGAGTAAAGGTGAAATTCATGGGAAAATAATTATTACTTCAGCAAAAAGAGTGGTAGAATTCCACACAGAAACTTCAAATGAAAAGCCATTATGGTCAGCTGTTGAATCCCAACCGAGAGCAACTAATGCCCTGTCAGCTTGGGCAGCGTTAATGCTTGAGATTAAAGACCTTGAAATTCATGTGAAATGTTGGCCATTTCCATCAGCTTATTTTGAACTTGTAATATGGAGATGAATCTCTAACATGCTTCAGAGTTGTCTAGGTCTTGTGCAGGTAGGTATGGGCTAGTTTCCTAAAAATTATAAATGGAACTCAAAATTGTTTGATTAACTGCACCACTTAAGTGCTTAAAAAAGCTGAGCATTTGGAAGGAAAGATAATAGAGGTCCACTTGCAGAAACAGCCACCTCACACTACAAACAACTGGATACTCCTGCTATGCCTTTTAACAGCAAACATAAAAATAGCATCTACTTCACATCCCCTTTACCTATCTGGATAACAAGCTCTTCATATCTCTCTGTGCAGGTCAAAACCATGTACAACACACAATTCCTCCAAACAGATTTCTTTGAAAAGCACAGATGTTCTAAAATGTTCCACTCTAATCTGCATGATGGTTGATATTAGAAAACTTGTAACCTTGAAAGTTCTATGAAGGCATAGAACTGCATCATGGCACTAAGTTAAATTGTGAAAATTGAGTTCTGTTCTCTTTCCATGACATAAGTGAACCACTGATTAAAAATTGACATATGATATCAAGGAACTCAAAGGAACCATCTGACATAAGTTAAACCGGGCTTGAGAGACAAACAAAGCACAGTGGCAGCCACATAGCACCTGTAGAACATTTAAAAAAAAAGCTATGACTTGGGGTACTAGTTATGTGAAGAGGAAGGATTCAGAGAGAAATAGGCCAAACGTTGATAATGGTACCAACTTAATTTTGGATATCTGGTCAACGTGGACGAGTTGGACTGTTTCTGTGCTGTACATCTCTATGACTATTATCTTCTTTTCAACCCTTCAAGCGTGACCTTTGAGCTAAGAATTAGTTTTACAAACACTATTAAATGCTTAAGTGCTGTTCAAGTATTACATACAAACACATTTGATCTACTTTTGCATTACAAAGTAGGCAGAAATAACAGCAGCCTATACAGCACATTGCACCTTCTCCACCGTTCAATAAAACCATGTCTAAATTAATCATGCAGGCTAAGGGTCAAGACTTGCTGGTGCTCTGTGCTATGTCAGCTAAGCTTTAAATTTCTGTTCACCTCTTCTAATGCCCAAACAATCAGCCTCTTGAGATCATAACCATCTGTGACTATCTTCTGGCTGCCTCACGTCAATCAACCATCTTCCTACCTTACTTGCAGCAATCCATGAGATGAGGTATGGACATCAACAGATCATGATCCAGTTCACTGCATTGAAGGTCTATGGATGAGTGCATTCATCGCTTGATGAACATGGTCAAGTCAGGACGTTGGCTTAAAGGCAAGCGTACGCTGACAGGATCAATGCTTGGGTACCCCCCAAATTTGATTACCTTATCCTGCCGAGAGATCCGTAAAGTACATCCAAGCCAGCCAAAACGTGGAACTTATCGATTCATTTCCCCTGCTTAACTTATGTTGTACAGATCGCACTGATAAGGAATACCCAAAGGAAAGAGGCTTTGCAAATTTAAAATATGGTGTTCTCAGCCATGTTACTCTTATGCAGCTTCGACATCACTACATATTTTACAATGTGCATATTAATTTTGCAATATGAGATTTCTAGTAATTGATGTTGCATGTGAATTTATCAATTGTTTCCAGCATAGCATTCTAATTACTGATTGACAGTGATGTCCTGGGACCATGAATTGTGTCTTCCTGATGTTAATCTTTTTCAAAAGCATGACAATCTAGCCAATTGGCACTGAAGGTGTATCGAAGCATAAAATTTTGTGCGGCACGATCATGATAGCGAAATTCTTCGACTAGATTTTTGCCTTAGATCTCAGGCAGACAAAACTGAACAGCATCATCAGCTTTAATACCCAAATAAACATCCTCTATATGAAGGAAATGATAAAAAAACAAAAAAAAAACAAAGTGGGGCCAGAATACAACTAATGACTCCACTGCAAGACCTCATAGGATTCCAGATTTACACTGTCACAGCTGATTTCACTCATCATATTGTTACAGAAAGAGGTCATCCTGAGCAGCTTCAAAGGAGGAAGAGAATCGACGTTTCGGGCATAAGCCCTTCTTCAGGAATGAGGAGGGTGTGCCAAGCAGGCTAAGATAAAAGGTAGGGAGGAGGGACTTGGGGGAGGGGTGTTGGGAATGCGATAGCTGGAAGGAAGTTAAGGTGAGGGGGATAGGCCGTAGAAGGGGTGGGGGCGGAGAGGTCGGGAAGAAGATTGCAGGTCAAGAAGGCGGTGCTGAGTCGAGGGTTGGGACTGAGATAAGGGGGGGGGGGGAGGTGAAGTGAGGAAGCTGTAGAAATCTGCATTCATCCCTTGTGGTTGGAGGGTTCCTAGGTGGAAGATGAGGCGCTCTTCCTCCAGGTGTCGTGTTGTCTATCCAAGTGCATGTTGTAGCCTCTTTACTATTAGTTTCTAACATTTTCTCTATGACAGATGTTAAGCTAACAAGTCTGTAGTTTCCTGTGTACTACCCTCAGCCCTTGTTGAATAAAAGAGTTATATTAGCTACTTTTTTATCTAAAGGAACATTTCCTGAATCTAATACATTTTGGAAAATTATAACATATGATCATTGAACCAACATATGAACTTTCTTTCGCTGTTTCACTGGCTACTTTTAAGACCCGAGGATGAAATCCATCAGGACCCAGGTCTTGCCAATTCACAATTCAACAATTTATTCAGTGCTACTTCCTTGGTAATTATAATTTTGAGGTCCTCCCTCCCTTTCAATTCCTGATTTACAGCTATTTCCAGAATGTTACTTGTATCCTCCCTAGTGAAGACTGACACAAAATATCTATTTAATTCACCTGCCATCACTGTATTCTCCATTACTAATTCCCCAGACTCGTTCACTTCTGTTACTAGCTCTTTTCTGTTTTATATATCTGAACAAACTTTTCACAAAAGTTTTCATATTTTTAGCTAACTTTCCCTTGTACTCTTACCTTTTCCCTCCTTATTAACCTTTCAGTAATTCTTTGCTTTTTTTTAATATTATGTCCAATTTTCTGACCTACCACCTATCTTTGCACAATTATATGTCTTTTCTTTGAGACTGAAACATTGACAAGACAAAAGCCATATAAACTCAGACTGGTAACCAAGTTTCCAGTGTATTGGTGAGTCATTTGGTTTTTACACCAGTTTTGCAGGTTCGTTGTCACTTTTACTGATTCAAGATTTTATTTACATATTTTTCTGAGCTGAATTCCAATTCTCTCACTCCGCAATTATTGATCCAGTAAAATAACCACTATGTTACCATACCATGACTATCATTGTACTGTCTGTCTTACTGCCTGGCACACACCATGCCTTGGATGAGGCACAACTTTCTCCAGCTAAACATTGACAAGACACAAGCCATTCACTTTCAGCTCTTGCCAGACACTTCACACATCAGATGCTGATTCCACTTCTCATCCCAGCTGCTCACTCAGACTGAACCCCAAGCAGCTCAGCCTCAATGTCCTGCTCAATACAGAGTTAAGCCCTCAAATTTCCTATTCTTTCATTGCCACACACCCTCACCTTAACCTCCTTCCACCTATCGCATCCCCAACGCCCCTCCCCCACGTCCCTCCTCCCTACCTTTTATCTTAGCCTGCTTGGCACACCCTCCTCATTCCTGAAGGGCTTATGCCCAAAATGTCGATTCTCCTTTTCCTTTGATGCTGCCTGACCTGCTGCGTTTTTCCAGCAACACATTTTTAAGCTCTGATCCCCAGCACCTGCAGTCCTCACTTTCTCCTGAGCAGCTTCAGCAAACTTTAGTATAAATGGGCCATCTACGTTCTTACAGTCCATTGCCTGGTAAAATCAAAGGTATTATACAATGACTTGGAGGTGCCGGAGTAATATAAACAGTTGCCTTTACTCAGCATTTCACTTACAGCCACCAGGTTGTGATTGTGGACCTTCCATTTACAAAGTGCACTGGGCTTTTGGCTAAGGGCAAAATAGAGTAAAGTATGATGTTCAGCTGGGAAACGCTTCAATAGTTGGTTAAAATACTGCAGTTGCCCATTCTCGGAGAGGACCACAATTTTTTGCATTCTGCAAATCCTCAAGCAATACTTTCTGCTTCTAGCAGAAAGAAATTATGCAGTTACTGCAGGATTGCTGATTTCTCATGCTTGATGAACTCGGGCAGTACAGCATCAACTGAAGCTTCACCAATGACCAATACCTTTGCTAAGCTCCTACAGTTTGATTTATAGTTCTTTCATGACTGGTAGGGTCTCAATAATACTCAGTTTCCCAGTAACTGCATTCCCCCAAGAACACAGTTTAAGACTGTAATACATACTAAAGTGTTTAGTACAGTCTAAGATGGATCCCAATATTTAAGGCACTAATTCAACCAGAGCATTTTATCCACCAGTGACCACCATACTTGAGGCAAGGTGCACAAATATCATAGTGCACAAATATCATAGTGCACAGCAAAGAAATAAGGATTATTCTAGGGATAAGGAACTTCAGTACTGAAGATAATTTGGAGAAAGTGGGGCCATTTCACTTCAAAGACAAAGTTAATAGGAGATTTGATAAAGGTGCTTCATTTTGCAAGAGCTTTGGATGGAGTAGATATGGAGAGTTTTTGGCCACTTATAAAAGGATTGACAAAAAGAGGATACCAATCTAAGTTAATTGATTAAACAAACAATAGAAAGATCAGGACAAATATCTTCACGCAAAGTCTGACTAAAATTTGTAATGACCTGTCAAAATGTGTGATGGAAGCAGCTTCATTCAAGACATTTAAACATATTATTTCTGGGGTTGGGGGGACCAGTGGTTTTCTCACTGCACTATTAATCAAGAGACCAAGCTAACATTCTGGAGACATGGGGTTGGTGGAATTTGAATTTAATGAAAAAAATTTGGAAAATTCAAATTACGACCAAGAATCCATTTTCCATTGTTGGAAAAACCCATATGGTTCACCTATCTTCTTTGGCGATATTCATTCTGTGAATTAATTTTTTTTAAATTACTTGAAAAAGAGCGATGTGTAGGGCTATGGAGAGAAGATGGGAAAAATGTATAATCTAGAGAGTGTCAAAATGAAGGGCTGAAAGGCTCCTTTTGTGCTGTCACAATTCTTACACAATTTTGACAACTCATATTTGAAAACACATTGTCAAATATTCAGATTTGGCACCCTTTCTTAGAGTTGCCTCACAGCTAAGTACAGATTTTTTTTCCTCCCTCCTGTTTCATCAAGAACATCTCTTTCAGTTAATACGCAACCAGCATAATTTACCCCCTCTCAATTCTCAACAACGGCCTGTATTAAATTGTGTTGTCTGCCAAATGGCAACTTTTATGAAAATTTGCCGAAGTCAGCACATCACTCCACTTATGATTTGTAACTGCTCCCAATTTTGAAAAGTTATTGAAAAAAAAACTGCCCATAAGGTGCACCTTATAATTACGTTTTCCAAGTCTTTGATCAGCAGTTAAATTAATCTCAATCTTCATCCAAGCCTAAGGATGGAACACTTAGCATTTATTTTCCTGAACGCCTTTCAAAGTCAGCAACTTGAAATTGTTGACACCAAATGGCAGAAGAGGGTCAGGAGGCTGAATGACATTTTTTCTCTACAGACTATTTCAGGGATAAATGTCTTTACCTATCATAGAATTTCTACAGTGCCATTTGGCCCAACAAGTCCACACGAACCCATTCTCCTACCATATTACTTTTTCATTTTCACATAACTGATACACCTAGCCGACACATCCCTGAACACTATGGGAAATTCAGCATGGCCAATTCACCTAACCGACACTTCTTTGGACTGAGAGGGGAAACTGGAGCACCCGGAGGAAGCCCACGCTAACACGGGAAGAATGTGCAAACTCCACACAGTCACCAGAGGCTGGAATTTTCAACCACAATCCCATTAACTCTTCAGCATTCGTCATTCCCATGCATCCAACTCACTTAAAATAAGACGACAGCTTGGTGATAACTGAAGTATTACTGGGAAAAAAAGCTGCCGAAGCTTCCCACTCAAAGAATACAATATTTGGCAATACCACTAAATTTCAAAGGGAACAATTTTTCCTGCAGCAGGGTACTGATTGATCAAGGTGTTCAGGCACTGTGCACTATGAAAATTACCCCCTAAGATGGAGTATAAATTAAAGGGGGAACATCTGCACCTGCAGAGAACAAGACCTTGCATACAAACATATGTAGCTACTTGCAACTAAAGTATACACATTGCAAGATATACTGTCAATTTAAGATCAATTGTTAGCTCACTCGAGATTGGTCAACAGGTGTTTCCCAATCCCAGAATATGCAATGCTGGAGATTATGGAGTTTTGTAAGCCCACACTGGTTGAGTCCAGTCAGAAAAATCAGCCAATTACCTTAATTGACATACTTTCATTTTCTACATTCACAGTTATCTTGAATGTCGCTCAGTTTTTTTTTTAAACCTATTGTTCCCTCCATATTGATTTAAATAAAATCCAATATTGAATTCAGAATTGGATGTTCCTTAAGAGTCCATTATTACTTGAATATATTTCCACTCACTGGCAGATTGCCCTGTTCAAAGTGGTTAATCAAGTTGAGGGGAATAAAAACATCCAGGCTCACAACTGAAGACTCTTCTTGTAGAAAACTGCAGTCGCTGATGTTCAGGGGTGCTGACATTTATTCCTAACATTTTCCCCTTTTCAATTTGATACCTCTTTCCATACCAGAATTTCTCTCCTCAAATACAACCTTCCAATGAATGGTCAAAGTGCTCCTGATTAGACAATCAAGAATCACAGAACTCGCCAGCACAGAAACCAGGCAACTGGTCCACTGATCCTCAACTAGCACTTTCAAAAATCAATTCTGTTTGCCCTGTTCCCCTGCTGTTACCCTGTAATGCGGTATTTCTTTTCCCTCTTTCAAGTAATTTTTCAATTTCCTTTTAGAAGGCAGCCAGTGAATCAGTATCCATGAAATCAGACGAAATCCTAAGCTCTTGTGTAAATTTTCTCCATTTATGTCACACCTGCTTCCTCTAGGAAATATTAAATCTTTGACATCTGGTTATCAACATTTCAGTCTGTTATTTTTTGAACAGCTTGTGGTGTAAAATTCCAAGCAGTGGAATGTGGTGAAACGGTTAAAAATTATGTCCCAATACATGTGTGAATCTAACCGGAATGGAGGTGTTGCTTAGTCATTAGAATGGAATGTGTTTTTTAGCCTTGCTCTGCTGTTCACATGAATGTTTATATCTGGAAAAGAGTATATCAGCTGGAAAAGTCTCCAGTTCGGTGAGTCTGCTCCGGGGTTACGTTTAACCGCCGAGCGTGGGTTGTTGGCAACCGCTCTACGAGAACTGACGGCTCCCAGTTCCGGTAACATGTAGAGTGAGTATAAGCCAGACCCGTTGTGGCGACGCTGCGGGGAATAAAATGCCCAATTTTTTAAAACACAGCTACACTGTAAACTCATGATGTTGAAGCTTCTCTGCTCAGAAAAGACCAGCTTCTCATTTGTTCACTTGAAATTCCTCTTCCACAGGACATTCCATCAAATTGTCTTCTTCACACTTTGTATCTTCTCTGAAGTGTGATACCCAGAATTACATACAACATATTGAGTACAGGAGTTGGGAGGTCATGTTACAGCTGTACAGGACATTGGTTAGGTCACTGTTGGAATATTGCATGCAATTCCGGTCTCCTTCCTATCGGAAAGATGTGAAAATTGAAAGGGTTCAGAAAAGATTTACAAGGATGTTGCCAGGGTTGGAGGATTTGAGCTTATAGTGAGAGATTGAACAAGCTGGGGCTGTTTTCCCTGGAGCGTCGGAGGCTGAGGGGTGACCTTATAGAGGTTCACAAAATTATAAGGGGCATGGATAGGGTAAATAGGCAAAGTCTTGCCCCTGGGGTAGGGGAGTCCAGAACTAGAGGGAATAGATTTAGGGTGAGGGGGGAAAGATATAAAAGAGACCTAAGGAGCAACTTTTTCACGCAGAGGGTGATATGTGTATGGAATGAGCTGCCAGAGGAAGTGGTGGAGGCTGGTACAATTGCAACATTTAAGAGGCATTTGGATGGGTATATGAATAGGAAGGGTTTGGAGGGATATGAGCCAGGTGCTGGCAGGTGGTATTAGATTGGGATGGGATACCTGGTCGGCATGGACAGGTTGGACCGAAGGGTCTGTTTCCATGCTGTACACCTCTATGACCCCAGCCTGGACCAAACAGATGTATCACCATTACTGTTGATGCAATTAATTTTAACTCCAGATTTTTTGTTGCAATTTTGCTGAATTTAATTTCTTCAGGTAGCACAATGGATTTTGCACTCATTTCTGGATCAGTGCAGTTCTCTGGATAATTACCCAGTAATTTATAGGGTTGGATGGTTTGAGCTATAGCTATTTTCTTTTAAAAGTTTATAAAATCTGAAGGGCATGGGTATGGTAAATAGATAAGGTCTAATTGCAGGCTGGAGGAGTTCAAACCTGGAGGGCAGAGGTTTAGGGTGAGGGGGAAAGGTTTAAAAGGGATCTAACTGGCAACTTTTTCCAAACAGAGGATGGCTCGTGTATGGAATGAGCTGCCAGACCACGTGGGGGAGTCTAGGACAATTGCAGCATTTAAAAGGCTTCTGGATGGGTATATGAATAGGAAGGGTTTGGAGGGATATGGACCAAGTGCTGGCAAATGTGACTAGATTACTTTAGGAAATCTGTCAACCTGAATGATCAGGTTGCATATCTCTATGACTCTACTGCATGACCCATCTCTAACAATGTCAAACTAAGCCTGAGAGGGGATTGAGCAAGGTTGAGAAGAAATAGTCAAATTGTTTAACAACATCTGTTGCAGCATCTTCTGATGATATCTTTTATGTGCATTACAGAATAAAGGACTTTTTAACTTAAATATGACAAACAACAGACTGGTTTTTACTCATTTACATTCAAATGAGTAATGAGAGACTGGAAGATTTGCACTGTCACATTGAAGTTAGAAGTCAATATTTCTGTTAATAGCTATTTGCAACTCTTTCAATCGAGAACAAAACAAATAGTATCTCAAAAAGTAGATACAAGAATGATCAGACAGTTAACAGGAGTTGTGTAATCTGATTTTTTTTTTAAAAAAAGGGCCAGGACCAAAGGAGAGCATTTCCCATTTTAGCCATCACCTTTCTTCACAGGAAATGAAGTATTTCACCAAAAACAATTGCTCACTCTAATTTCTCTTAAGATTGTTGCTCGTTTACTGCTGCACCATCCTGTAATGGTAGGAAGCGTGCCAGGATTTGACCCAAAGTAAGTGAGTGAGTGAAGAACCAAATTGTTCCAAGTCAGGATGATGTGGGGCTTGGAAGGGAAATTGCTGGAGATGGGTTCTTACGTATCTGCTGCGCTCATCATAGAGGCCATGGGTGCGGAAGGTGCTATCAAGCAGGCTTGGTGATTTGCTGCAATACAAGTCATCCACAATTCTTGTAGGTACGACATATCGGTGGCAGAAGGAGTGAATGCTGAAGGTGGTAGGTGGAGTGCCAATCACATTGTTATCTTAATGGATGTCAAACTTCAAATGTTGTTGGGAGCTGCACGCATTAAGACAAGTATTCTATCAGACCTCTGATATGCCTTGCATATGGTGGACAAACCATGATGAGCGAGGTAATGAGTTCCTTGCTGCAGAATTCCTGTTTCCTTTTTGACTCGGCCAGTTCCGTTTCAGGTCAACTGTAACCCCCACGATATAGTGGATGACTCAGTGATGATAGTTGAGTGCCAAAGTGTCACAAAGTGTCTTCCACAGATCTGTCACTGCCTCATATTTGTAGCACAAATAACTTGCCATTTAATAGCCCAAGCCTCAATGAGGCTTAGTCTTATTGCACTTGGTCCAAGGACCGCCACCATTACCTGTATTCCAAAGGGACAACTTCAAAAGACCAAAATAGTGTACTGGTAAATATTAAAAAAAAACTTTCATTCAACAGCCAACAGTTAAACCTAATCACAAGAACACTGGTGATTTTCACCATATTTTACCACAATCCTAAAACCTGATAGAAAAACATTGCAAATACTTCAAGAAAAAAATGAAAGGGCTTCACACTGTGGCCAGCATGTGTGAAGGGCGAAACTGAGTTAGCATTTCAGATAGATAAATTCTGACAAAGGCTCATCTACCAGAAATGCTAGCGCAGTTTATATCTTTCAATTTGCTAGCAGACGTACCACGATAATCATAAAGGCCATGTATTTCTGTATTTTTTCGTTCCTATATACACACCATTTAAAAAAAGACTGGTTTTCAAACATTCATCACTTTTTCCAAAAAGAACCTTGAGATATTATCTAAACAAGTCACATTATCTAAACAAGCAATTTGTACTTCAATTTACACAGGTAGTATTAACAGGCTTAACGGTACTAACAGTAGCATGAACAACTTTTATGCATGGTTTGATGCACAAAACGACATGGCAGCAAGGAAGCCCACATCCCTGTCTAATGGCCAGGTATTGGGTCTTACCATGGTCAACATGAGGAAAGCCCAATGCAGAGTCAACCCACGTAAGGCTGTTGAACCAGATAATATCCCTGGCAGAGTGCCCAGAGGATGCTCTGACATACTGGGGGATGCTCTCATGGACATCTTCAACACCTCTGAGCTGCGCCATAGTTCCAAAGAGCTTCAAGGCCACTACCATTCTCTCCGTGCCGAAGTAGTCCTCAGGGTCCTGTCTCAACAACTACTGCCCTGTTGCGCTTACACCCATCATCATGAAGTGCTTCAAGAGGCTCGTGATAAGGTATATTAAGACCA
Source organism: Chiloscyllium plagiosum (assembly GCF_004010195.1). Classification (NCBI taxonomy): domain Eukaryota; kingdom Metazoa; phylum Chordata; class Chondrichthyes; order Orectolobiformes; family Hemiscylliidae; genus Chiloscyllium; species Chiloscyllium plagiosum. The sequence goes on along the minus strand of NC_057716.1, from coordinate 33,197,099 downwards.
TGCTGCCCCCTCAGTGGACACCTTGCAGTTCGCATATTGACCCAACCGCTCAACAGTTGATGCCATTTCCACCACCCTCCATCTGGCCCTCACCCACCTGGAGAAGGAGGACACTTACGTCAGATTACTGTTCATTGACTTCAGTTATGCATTTAGATTAGATTAAATTAGATTACTTAGTGTGGAAACAGGCCCTTCGGCCCAACAAGTCCACACCGACCTGCCGAAGCTCAACCCACCCAGACCCATTCTCCTATATTTACCTCTGCACCTAACACTATAGGCAATTTAGCATGGTCAATTCACCAAACCTGCACATTTTTGGACTGTGGGAGGAAACCGGAGCACCCGGAGGAAACCAAGCAGACATGGGGAGAACGTGCAAACTCCACACAGTCAGTTGCCTGAGGTGGAAATTGAACCCGGGTCTCTGGTGCTGTGAGGCAGCAGTGCTAACCACTGAGCCACCTTATGAAAGTAAAGAGAGAATATGGGCAAAATACTGTCAAATAAAATGTTTAAAAATCTAAAGATGCTTTATCAGTGTATTAAAAGGATGACTAACTAATCAGATGTGTACGTGATAACTTAAGGGTCAATGCAGAAGGTGAGGGCAGGGCTCTTGTGAGTATTCCTGATGAAGGGCTTCTGCCCGAAATATCGATTTTCCTGCTCCTCTGATGCTGCCTGACCTGCTGTGCTTTTCCAGCACCACTCTAATCTCCAGCATCTGCAGTCCTCACTTTGGCCTCTTCTGAGTGTTTTGTCTCTTCACATCAGGGATGGTGCAGACATTCTAATTAAAGAGGAGTGTGAAATATTAGATAATGAGAACAGAAGTATTGGGGAATTAATCTCTTGAAAATGGATAAATGACCAGGGAGAGATGAATTGCCTGTTAAAAGAAAGCAAGGGATAAAACAAGAATGCGTTGAGAATATTTTCCAATCCTCATGAGATACAGGTGAAACACATGATCGGAAAGCTGATTCTGCTAGGCCTAAATACCTTTCTTTGTAACTGGATCCTGGACTTTGACTAGGAAACCTCAGTCAGTCCAGATTGGGAACACCATCACACTGAGCATAGGGTCCCCTTGGGGCGTGTGATCAGCCCACTGTTGTTCACCCGACTAAATATACAACTATATTCAATGCACAGGTCGAATCACATCATCAAGTTCGCTGCTTTTATGATTATTGTGGGTCTAATCAGCAGGAATAAAGTCAGCATATAGAGAGGAGGTGCAGCAGCTCACGGACTGGTACAAAGCTAACAACTTGTCTCTGAACGTGGACAAGATGAAAGAGATGGTTATTGATTTCAGAAGGGCATGGAGCGACTACTCTCTGCTGGAGATCAACGGCTCCTCCATGAAGACTAAATTTCTTGGTGTACACCTGGTAGAGTGTCTCACCTGGACCCTCAATACCAGCTTCATAGCCAAGAAAGCCCAGCAGCGTCTCAACTTTTGGCACAGGCTGAGGAAAGCCCACCTCCCACACTCACCACATTCTACAGAGGGTTCATTGAGAGTACCGAGCTGCTGCATCATTGCCTGGTTCAGGAATTGCACCATCCCAGAACGCAAGACCCTACAATGAATAGTGAGGACAGTTTAGAAGATCATCGGGGTCTCTCTTCTCTCCATTACAGATATTTACTCCACACACTGCAACTGAAAGGCTAAGAGCATTGTGGAAGACCCCCACACACCCCTCACTCAAACTCTTCTCCCATCTGGCAGAAGATACCAGAGCATATAGCCTCTCATGGCCAGCCTGTGCAACAGTTTCTTCCCCCAAGCCATCAGGCTCCTTAACACAGTATAATCGGACTCTTTCTCACCTGAAATTCTTTCAGATTACTGCTAGAAAAATGTCTATCATTCATCATTCTGCTGTTACACAGAATCTTGCATGTTTTGCTCTTCTTATACACTATGCCGTGTATGATTGACAGCATAAACTACACAATGTAGCACCATTAGTACTGGAGGAACACACTCATTTTTACTGTATCAGTTGTATACGATAGAAATGACAAAAAAACTACTCAACTACTAACTAAATTCCTAAGCTTTTCATATGAGAAAATCAAAGACTATTGAAGAACCATGATTGGATTTAAAAAGGTACATGGATGTGCAATAGATCTAATTTACCCCTTTTTCCAAGTGAATTAGTTACATATGAACCACAATTTAAAATATTCTAATTTGGAAGTCAGTGAAACCAATGTCCTGTGGTGGAACCATATATGGAATTACCCTGTTCCCAACTATTAGCATCAGTTTGCTCAGTCACGCTCTCAAATAAAAACAATAGTAGGAAACATTCATTCTTTCAGAGGAAAACACTTTTTAGATACCAAAGGATAAAGCAATGAAAAACAGTTATGCCTTAAATGGCGATTCATTTCTTCCCCTTAGTCTTTGGGGTAGGAGAGAAAAATGAAAATGATAGACATCTCCAGGTGTATACCCAACATTCTCATGGTACAGAAGAGATGGGTTCTGGGTAATCCAAGATGGAGAATGGGAAAAATTTCTGGCTGTAACAACTGCTCTTTTTTTTTTGAGGTATGTTAGGTGCTGGAGGTGATTTCCTCGATTTCCAGGAGCAGCAATTACTGTTTTATATGCTGTTGCATTGTTTTAGAACTTTGGAAAAAACAGCCAAAACAACAGCAGTTTTAAAAGGAAGAAGAACAGACAAAGGAAGCATATTGTGAGGACAGTTCAGGAGAGGAGAGAGGGAGAGAGAGAGAGAGAGAAAAAGAGAGATTGCTGTTTTGAATTCATATATCGCTGGACATCGGAGTTCGTCTGGAAAAATTAACGAAGTGAAATTCACAACTAATCTTGAAGGAACCTGTTTGGGCAAAGTTCACAGCACAGAATCAGATAAGTTAATCGTTGTTTTCAGTGTGTCCAACAGAAAGGCTGCAGTAGTGAGTAGAGTGGGTTCTTTCTTGATCATATTTTTTGGAGATATGTCTCTTGATTAAACGTAAAATATAAGTCATAACTATTAATTTAACCTGGGACAGTGTTTTGTAGAGGAATAAGATGGTGTTATTTTCTGGGTCTTTAGATTGTGAAGGAGCAAAAATGGACTTTAATACAGTTATATGTACTTCTTGTCAGATGTGGGAGTTTAAAGAGAGTTTAAGGGTTACTGGGGACGATATCTGCCATAAATGCTGTTGGATGAGAATCTTATCAGATCGAATGGATCTGTTGGAGAGACAGTTAGAAGCAATGAGGAATTTGCAACAGCAACAGTATGTGATAGATGGCAGTTATAGAAGGGGGGGGGTCTCAGATACAGTCACATAGATGGGTTAACTCCTGGAAAGGTAAGAGAGGTAGGCACCTCGTGCAGGACTCTTTTGTGGATATACCCATTTCAAACAGGTATGCTGTTTTGGAAAATGTAGGGGGTGATGGATTCTCAGGGGAACGTAGCACAGACAGCCAAATTTCTGGTATTGAGACTGGCCCTAACGCAACGAGGGGTACGTCGGCTTCCAAGAGATCAATTGTGTTCGGGGATTCTGTAGTCCGAGGTACAGACAGACGTTTCTGTGGCCAGCAGCAAAAAAGCAGAATGTGTATTGCTACCCTGGTGCCAGGATCAAGGGTGTCTCAGGAAGGGTGCAGAATGTTCTCACGGGAGAGAGGGGCCAGCAAGAGGTCATTGTCCACATTGGAACCAACGACATAGGAAGGGAAAAGGTTGAGATTCTGAAGGGAGATTAGAGAGAGTTAGGTAGAAATTTAAAAAAAGGAGGTCCTCGAGTGTAGTAATACCTGGATTACTCCCAGTGCTACAAGCTAGTGAGGGCAGGAGTAAGAGGATAGAGCAGATGAATGCATGGCTGAGGAGCTAGTGTATGGGAGAAGGATTCACATTTTTGGATCATTGGAATCTCTTTTGGGGTAAAAGGGACCTGTAGAAGTAGGACGGATTGCACCTAGATTGGAAGGGGACTAATATACTAGCAGGGAAATTTGCTACAACTGCTCAGGAGGATTTAAACTAGTAAGGTGGGGGAGGTGATAGTGAGGAAAGAGATCAATCTGAGACAGGTACAGTTGAGAACAGAGGAGATTCAAACAGTCAGGGCAGGCAGTGACAAGGTAGGACTAATAAATTAAACTGCATTTATTTCAGTGCAAGGGGCCGAACAGGGAAGGCAGATGAACTCAGGGCATGGTTAGGAACATGGGACTGGGATATCATAGCAATTACGGAAACATGGCTCAGGGATGGGCAGGACTGGCAGCTTAATGTTCCAGGATACAACTGCTACAGGAAAGATAGAAAGGGAGGCAAGAGAGGAGGGGGAGTGGCATTTTTGATAAGGGATAGCTTTACAGCTGTGCTGAGGGAGAATATTCCCAGAAATACATCCAGGGAAGTTATTTGGGTAGAACTGAGAAATTAGAACAGGATGATCACCTTATTGGGATTGTATTATAGACCCCCCCCAAATAGTCAGAGGGAAATTGAGAAACAAACTTGTAAGGAGATCTCAGCTATCTGTAAGAATAATAAGGTGGTTATGGTAGGGGATTTTAACTTTCCAAACAGACTGGGACTGCCGTGGTGGTAACGGTTTAGATGGAGAGGAATTTCCTAAGTGTGTACAAGACAATTTTCTGATTCAGTATGTGGATGTACCTACTAGAGGTGGTGCAAAACTTGACCTATTCTTGGGAAATAAGGCAGAGCAGGTGACTGAGGTGAGTGGGGGAGCACTTTGGGGCCAGTGACGATAATTCTATTAGATTTAAAATAGATGGAAAAGGGCAGACCAGATCTAAAATCTAAATTGGAGAAAGGCCAATTTTGACGGCATTAGGCAAGAACTTTCGAAAGCTGATTGGGGGCAGATGTTCGCAGGTAAAAGGACAGCTGGAAAATGGGAAGCCTTCAGAAATGAGATAACAAGAATCCAGAGAAAGTATATTCCTGTTAGGGTGAAAGGAAAGGCTGGTAGGTATAGGGAATGCTGGATGACTAAAGAAATTGAGGGTTTGGTTAAGAAAAAGAAGGAAGCATATGTAAGGTATAGACAGGATAGATC
>NC_057716.1:33128975-33191727 GCF_004010195.1 Chiloscyllium plagiosum | reverse complement strand
GACAGGATGTACATGTATTTGGAAAGGCAAGGACTGATTAGGGATAGTCAACATGGCTTTGTGCGTGGAAAATCATGTCTCACAAACTTGATTGAGTTTTTTGAAGAAGTAACAAAGCGGATTGAGGAGGGCAGAGCAATAGATGTGATCTATATGGACTTCAGTAAGACGTTCGACAAGGTTCCTCATGGGATACTGATTAGCAAGGTTAGATCTCATAGAATATAGGGAGAACTAGCTATTTGGATACAGAACTGGCTCAAAGGTAGAAGACAGAGGGTGGTGGTGGTTGCAGACGGTTGTTTTTCAGACTTGAGGCCTGTGACCAGTGGAGTGACACAAGGATCAGTGCTGGGTCTCTACTTTTTGGCATTTTCAGAAATTACTTGGATGCAAGAGGTAGTTAGTAAGTTTGCAGGTGACACCAAAATTGGAGATGTAGTGGACAGCGAAGAGGGTTACCTCAAATTACAACAGGATCTTGACCAGATGGGCCAATGGGCTGAGAAGTCGCAGATGGAGTTTAATTCAGATAAATGCGAGGTGCTGCATTTTGGGAAAGCAAACCTTAGCTGGACTTATACACTGGTAAGGTCCTAGGGAGCGTTACTGAACAAAGAGACTTTGGAGTACAGGTTTATAGCTCTTTGAAAGGAGAGTTGCAGGTAGATAGGATAGTGAAGGTGTTTGGTATGCTTTCCTTTATTGGTCAGAGTACTGAGTACAGGAGTTGGGAGGTCATGTTGCGGCTGTACAGGACATTGGTTAGGCCACTGTTGGAATATTGCATGTAATTCTGGTCTCCTATCGGAAAGATGTTTAGATTAGATTAGATTAGATTACAGCGTGGAAACAGGCCCTTCGGCCCAACAAGTCCACACCGAGCCGCCGAAGCGAAACCCACCCATACCCCTACATTTACCCCTTACCTAACACTACGGGCAATTTAGTATGGCCAATTCACCTGACCCTGCACATCTTTGGACTGTGGGAGGAAACCGGAGCACCCGGGGGAAACCCACGCAGACATGGGGAGAACGTGCAAACTCCACACAGTCAGTCGCCTGAGGCGGGAATTGAACCCGGGTCTCAGGCGCTGTGAGGCAGCAGTGCTAACCACTGTGCCACCGTGCCGCCCACTTTCAAGTTTCACATGTTGTGAAACTTGAAAGGGCTCAGAAAAGATCTACAAGGATGTTGCCAGGGTTGGAGGATTTGAGGTATAGGGAGAGGGTGAACAGTCTGGGGCCATTTTTCCGGGAGCATCAGAGGCTGAGGGGTGACCTTATAGAGGTTTACAAAATTATGAGGAGCATGGATAGGGCAAAAAGGCAAAATCTTTCCCCTGGGGTGGGGAGTCCAGAACTAGAGGGCATAGGTTTCGGGCGAGAGGAGAAAGATATGAGAGACACCTAAGGGGCAACGTTTTCATACTAGGGTGTATGGAATGAGCTGCCAGAGGAAGTGGTGGAGGCTGGTACAATTGCAACCTTTAAGAGGGATTTTGATGGGTATATGAATAGGAACTGTTTGGAGGGATATGGGCTGGGTGCTGGCAGGGGAGACTAGATTGGGTTGAGATATTTGGTCAGCATGTTTCCATGCTTTACGTAGTAAAAACAATGTTTTGTGTTTCGGGCAAAAGCCCTTCACCAGGAATAGAAGCAGCGTGCCGAAGGGTAAACAGATAAATGAGAGGAGAGTGGGGGTGGGGAAGAAAGTCCTTGGATGCTGCCTGAACTGCTGTGCTTTTCCAGCACCACTCTAATCCAGAATCTATGCTGTACATTTTTATGAATCTAAATGACCCAGAGCAGCCTCATTCCTCTTCCCCACCCCAAACGGTTTGGGTCTGGGGAGAAACTACTTTACAATCAATGAACTGCAATCTGTTTCATTAGCTCATCTCACCCAGGGGCAGCAGTTTCACTATCACATTTGGTCCCAGTGCCCAAACTATTTGGGGGCGGGGCACAAAAATACAGAGAAAAAGTAAAAAGTAAGTTGGCCAAAGTCTTGACCAAGGTCTAACAATCCTGCTAAGATGTATGTGTGGCCATTCAAGGGAGAATAGGATCTTGCTTGGGTATAGTACTCTTCATTGCTTGTCACTCCACTCTCACAAATAGTTGAGCATGAGCAACCATATTCAAACTGGTAATGCCCTCATGAGGAGAAACGTGACAGTGGAAGAAAATATAGGGAATTGGAAACAACTCAATATATTCAATTTTTAAACTTGCATTGGCTCATCCAGAAAGTTTCACACTTAATCTTCTTTCCAAAACAACTAAACTTCAACCAGCACCTTCCTTCGAAAGATGACCAAAAACTTGTTAAACAGCAATCCCATACCCCACTCTCTCATTCACTGTGTTAGGAGCAGGTGGAAGTGTACCTTTGCAAATGGGAGAGTTGGGGCTCTTCCGTTCTGGGGAGCCCTTGTGTTCTGGAGATTTCCTGTGTCTGACCCGTGAAGAATCTGCTCCCGAGGCCCAATGAGGGGTGGGCGAGGAGCAAGGAGATGAGGTGGTGGTGGTGGTGGCGGTCGCCGGGTGCAGTTGCTGCTGTGTCCTGGTGGGGCTGCTCCGCGAGGTGGCCGCGGCCGCCTGCTGTTGTGTCCTGGTGGGGCTGCTCCGCGAGGTGGCCGCGGCCGCCTGCTGCTGTGTCCTGGTGGGGCTGCTCCGCGAGGTGGCCGTGGCCGCCTGCTGCTGTGTCCTGGTGGGGCTGCTCCGTGAGGAGGCCGTCTGCTGCTGCCTCCCCGCTCCACCAGCGCAACACCTCGTCGGGCTGCCCTGTTTCAACTGAAACGGCACGGTGGCCCTCATGGGCTGAGGCCGGCCAGCACCGCTACCACTACCGCTAGTACTATTACTACTATTGTTAGCACCACCATTACTGCTACCTCCTCCCCCACTACTACCACTATTACTAGTCCCGCTCACAGAGCTGGTTGGTGAACCGTTCCGACGGACCCGCTGAGCCATCTTCCTCGAGGAGGAACAAAAAACCACACACGCGCCCGGCAGCTTTGTTTATTGGTTGTGAACGCCAACGCGGATGGCGGTTGGTGAAGTGAAAACGTCTTCGTTCAGTACGCTCGCTTTCTTTCTTTCTTCCGTCCTTCCTTCACCCAACTCCCGTCCCTCCACCTTCTTCCTCACCCGTTCTCCCTCCCCTCAGCCAGGACCTGTCTGGCCGCGCGCTCACGCTCTCCAAGCCTTGCCAGGCGCCGCCTTTCACGCGCGTTCGCCCCGCCCACGCAACTCGCGGACGCCACGCCCACGCCCCGCCAACATCCGCTTGCGTTCGCACCGCACGCCCTCCCCGTTGATTGGGTAGCGCCGGGAGCTTCGGGCTCGCCCCTCCAGCTCGAGCGGCACGGGGCACGCGCGGCTTGCCACGCCCACTCGGGTCGCCGCGGGGGACCTGTACTGTCTTTGGTGTTTCCTTGCTGAGCAGGCCCGGGCCTGTCTCTGGACCGAGGAGGGGCGGAGTGAAGGAACCAAGGTCCGTCTCTTCCTCGGTTACAGCGCACATTCTAGCGGCGTACCGAGGAAAACCATCGAATCATATTGATTTGCATGGAACAGGATGGGGATGGGTAAACCGTCTTTGTTGTAACCCAGTGGGTCTTCCCATTTCAAGAGGTACTCCATCAGTTACGACCCAATATTGACTCCAGCAGCCATCCCCGCTGAATATAGCTGTCAATAACACAACTATGAAATGATGTACATCACCTATCTCAAGCCAAATCTCCTGACTTGGGGGAGAAAGTGAGGTCTGCAGATGCTGGAGATCAGAGCTGGAAATGTGTTGCTGGAAAAGCGCAGCAGGTCAGGCAGCATTCAGGGAACAGGAGAATCGACGTTTCGGGCATAAGCCCTTCTTCAGGACTTGTCCTGACTTCTGAGCAATCTCCTGACTTGTCTGTTGTTGTGGACCAGGCCAGACGCCCTCGAAATATTTCAAGAAAGTAGCCGAGACCCTAACTTTGCTCGTTGTTTTAAGCAAGTATAAGGTGGATATCCCGGGAGAATGCCGTTGGTCAACGACTTAGTTCTAAACAAAACAGAATTTATTTACAAGATTACTGAATGAGAACTGAATACCGGAAAACAGCTGATCTGAAAAGGCAACAGATTATCCCAACTTGATGATGCTGTTCCAAATACTTGCAACAATCCCCACAAATAAGCCTTGGCACAAAAGGTAAAATCAAACAGGGTCTGACAAGAGAGATGTCAGAGAGAGGGGATCAGCATTGATCTGCTTCTTTGGGTCCAGCAGCTTCAAAACTCTACTGCTTGCTAACAGTGACTAGCCAGACTGCCAAAAAAAACCACAGAAAAGCTGAGCTAGAAGAACTGACTACTCCCCTTTCATTGTACAAGTGTTTTTTTAATTGAAAGCCTTTTGCCTGAGGCAGTATCTGACAGCTATAATCAAATTGGCCCTAAAACCCATCCAAGCCGGACTTTTCGGAATCACTGCTTTTACAACCTCTCTGAAAAAAAAGCCAAGCACAGCATAACCTTGTTAAAGGAGCAGCATCATCACACTGTTGTCACAGAACAAACTCAAGTATTTGTCCTCACACAAGAAGTTGTGGAATAAATAAAGCATTACACTTTTAACAAAACTTACTGCATACAAAACTACCCTCCCATGTACGTGCGAAACATGGACTAAGACTTGATCAAGCATTTGGACAGGTTCCATGTGAGATGCATTCAAAACATCTTGGACACTGAAGACAAGGACAAGATGGCCAAGCATCGCATTACTTATAAAAGCATACTTCTTTGGAATTGAAGCATTCACACAATTCTGAGTCAGATAGAGGGGCAAGACAAAATGCAGATTTGATTCTATCCACAGGATGACCTAAACCGTCTAGTTGCTTTCTATTTCATTTAACCATCTTGATCTCAAGATATCATTTTGTCCCTGGCCAGCTACACAAGCTTGGAAAACAACACCTCATTTTCCACTTAAACACACAGTCTCTAGAACTCTATATTGACTTTGACACCTTTAGAGTATAACGTCTGTCAATTTTTATTACATCCCCACTTATTACACCCTGCTGCCAGCTGTCCCTTATTTGCTATCTTTTCTCTCAAAAGTGCCAACCAATTTTCTCCATGTCAAACCTTCATTTATATCTATTTTATATATCTATCTCTCGTTTATCACCATTTACAATTCCTTTGTATTTTGTTCTGGGCACTCTCACCAACTATTTCACTCACTCCATCTTCCCCTCCAGCAACAGCATAAAAGGAACCATTTTCAAGCTCCTTTCAGTTCTAAAGAACAGCCAAGTCAGACTTGAAACATTAACTCCTTTCAATCTCTATAGATACTGCCAGACCTGCTGAGATTCTCCAGACATTTGTTTTCATTGGAATGTTCAGGTGGATTGCCCAGTTCAGTTGGAATGGACTTGCATACAACAAAGAGCCATCCTTGAAAGTAAAGAGAAACCAATGACAGTATGAGATTTCCCTGTAAATAATTGAGCAAAGGTGGTCCTCAGCAACAGGGGAGTAGAGATATGGGATGCGTGGGTGGGAGGGGGTGGTAGTATTAGATGGAAAGGGTTTATTGGACCAGGGTGGCAGGCAAGTTCAACTTCATTTTAAAGTATTGCACATTTCCTGACTTTTGCATTTCTTTTATATGGAGAAAGAAAGTACTTACATCTGTGCAACATCTCACAACCCAAGGGCATCCCAAAGCGCTTTGCAATTAATAAAGTGCTTTGAAGTAATAGCAGAAATTGCTGGAAGCACTTAAGCAAAAATTGTGGAGAGGACTTTTGTGATCAGAGACGAATGTTTTCTGTTTTGATTTCAGAATTAATGTGTGAAGTATTTCTGAAGTGTAGACAAAACATGTTGAGAGGTGATTAACAAAGCCTTGGTAAACTGGGGCACTGCAATTGAGAGCAAGTTTGTATATCAAACTTATACAAAATACTGGTTTGGTTCAACAGGACTATTGCATCCAGTTCTGGATACTGCAATTTAAAAAAAATAATTAGAGGTTGCAGAAAACATACAATGATTTTAGTTCCAGTGATAAAGAACTTCAATTATGTAAATAAACTGGAGACTTTGGAATTGTTTTCCTTGGAGTAAATAACGTTGAGAGGAGATTTGATAGAAGTCTTCAAAATCACAAGAAGATTGAAAAGAATAGATAGGGAGGAACTGTTTCCACCAGTGGAAGGATCACAAATGAGCAGGCATAGATATCAGATAATTTATGGTTACCGGTGAAATGAAGATAAATCTTCACACAGTGAGTGGTTAAGATCTGGAATGCACTACCTGGGGGTGCGAGAGGCTCAATATAGGCATTCAAGAAAAAATTGGATTATGAACTGAAGTGGAAGAATATGCTAGATTACAAAGCAAAAGCAGGGGAATGACAGTAGGTGCATCACTCATTCAGGGAGTTGGCAAAGACATGATTGGCCAGATGGCCTTCTTTTGCACTGTAACAATTTTCCATCACCATAAGGACTGAGCAGGTCAAGATGGCTTATTATCTCTTTTCATGACAACTGAGGATGAGTATAAAATGCAGACTGACAATGCTACATAGAATCATCTAGTGATTACAGCATAGAACGAGACCATGTGGCCTGTCATTTTCATGCCAGCTCACTTTGTTTTCCTGGTAACCTGCAAATCTTTTGTCCTCAGATAAATATACAATTCTCTTTTGAAGATATTGATTGAATCTGACACTCCCAGGCAGTGCATTTGAAATCTTAACCACTGACTATGTAAAAACATTTTTCAATATGTTGTTGTTGTTTCCTTGTCAATCACTGTAAATCAGTATCCTTTAGTCTGGATTCTTCTGCCAATGTGAACAGTTTATACCAGTTAGACTCTTCCTGGTATCTAACGTCTCTGTCAAATATACTCCAAATCTCTTCTTTATCATCTTCTTCCCCAAAACTAACAGCCCAATTCCTCCAGCATAACAATGCAAATGAAGTTGCTCATTCCTGGAAACATTCTTGTGAAACTTTTCTGCCCCTTCTTTGATCTATTCACATTTGTCCTAAAGTTTGGTACCTAGAACAGGTGTAATATCTGAGAGTAGAAGGATCAGTTTAGTTTACAGTGGTGGAGTAGCAAATCTGGTGAGTCTTAACAGGAAGAGTCAATTCTTTTAACAAGATGCAGTTTATTACATGATAGCAATTTGGTACAAGAAGTTACATTAGCTAGTTAGACATGGTTACTGAGACTCCTGTGAGGCGCAGTTGACACAATTGATCCAGCGTCATTCTCCCCATTTCCCCATCCACGGCTGTACGAAACAATGGCACTTTAAAAAAAGAAGGAAGAGAACAAAGGCAGAGACCACATGGGCAGTGACAGAAAGAAACCTACACTGCTGTCTGACACAGTAGTGATTCTGCATAGCTACTGCCTTTGCTGTTTGAGTTCAAGTATTTCTGGAATTAGCGTGTGTCTAAAGATAATTAACCAACAGCAAAATTCACAGCTGACCTTGGAGGAACCTGTGTGTGAGAGCTCACAGCAGATAAGTGCATGGTTTTTAAGTGTAACCTTGCTAACGTTTTTTTAATAGGGAGTGGGTTATTTTTGGTTATATGTTTTATTGAGATCTATCTCTTGATTAAAATTTAAAAATATAAAACATAGGTACTAAGTTAGCCTGGAGCAATGTTTTTAGAACAGTAAGACTGTGCTATTTTCTGTAGATTGTTAAGGTGCAAAGATGGCCTTTAGAAGAGTAATGTGCTCTTCCTGTCGGATGTGGGTGATTAGTAAGATTTATCCATGTTATTGATGATTACGTCTGCAGTAAGTATATTTGATTCTAAATCCTATCAGATTGCATGGATTGGTTGGAGCAGCAGTGAGAGGCAATGAGGAATTTAAAGGAGCTAGAGAGTGTGATGGATGACAGTTATAGGAAGAGAGTAAAACCGCAGATACAGACAGGTAGATGAGTTACCTCCAGGAAAGGTAGGAGAGGGAGGCAGGTAGTGCAGAAATCTCCTATGGCTATCTCCATCTCAAACAAGTGTGCTGTTTTGGAAAATATAGGGGTGATGAACTATCAGGGGAATGTAGCACAAACAGCCAAGTTTCTGGGACTAGAACAGGCTGTAATGCAATGAGGTTCCAAGTATTCGACTGTGATAAGGGACTGTCTAGTTAGAGGCACAGACAGATGTTTCTGTGGCCGACAGTGAGAAATTAGAATGGTGTGTTGCCTCCCTGGTGCCAGCATGAAGAATATCTCGGAGGTCATTGTACACATTCAAACTAACGACATAGGAAGGAAAAAGGATGAGATTCTTAAGGGAAAATATAGGAAGTTAGACAGGAATTTAAAGGAGGCCCTCAAGGGTAGTAATATCTAGGTTACTCCTGGTGCTACAAGCTAGTGAGGGTAGGAATAGGGGGATACAGCAAATGAATGTGTGGCTGAGGAGTTGGTGCAGGGGAGAAGGGTTTACATTTTTGGATCATTGGAATCTCTTCTAGGACAGAAGTGACCTCCATAAGAAGGATAGATTGCACCTGAATTGGAAGGGGACTAATATACTGGAAGATTTGCTAGAGTTGCTCAAGAGGATTTAAACTAGTAAGGTGAGGGGCTCTCTCATGGAGATACCTCACTACCCATGGAGATAGTGAGGAAAGAGATCAGTTGGAGACTGGTACTATTGTAAAAAAGAGCAAGTCAAACAGTCAGGGCAGACAGGAATAAAGTAAGGAACAAGGTAAATTAAACTGCATTTATTTCAATGCAAGAGGCCTAATAGGAAAAGCAGATGAACTCAGGGCATGCTTAGGAACAAGAGACTGGAATATCATAGCAATTACAGAGATGTGGCTCAAGGATGGACAGGACCGGAAGCTTAATGTTCCAGGATACAAATGCTATAGGAAGGATAGAAGCGGGGGGCAAGAGAGGAGGCGGAGTGGCATTTTTGATAAAGGATAACATTATGGCTGTACTTAGGGAGCACATTCCTGGGAATACATCCAGGGAAGTTATTTGGAAGAACCTGAGAAATAAGTAAGGGATGCTAACCTTAATGGGATCTCCCCAATAGTCAGCAGGAAATTGAGAAATAAATCTGTAACAAAATCTCAGTTGTCTGGAAGAAGAATAGGTTGGTAATGCTTATGCCCGAAACGTTGATTCTCCTGTTCCTTGGATGCTGCCTGACCTGCTGCGCTTTTCCAGCAACACATTTTCAGCTCTGATCTCCAGCATCTGCAGTCCTCACTTTCTCCTCAATGGTATTCTATTAGTTTTAAAATAGTGATAGAAAAGGATAGACCAGATCTAAAAGTTGAAGTTCTAAATTGGAGGAAGACCAATTTTGACGGTTTTCGGCAAGTACTTTTAAGTTGACTGGGTGTGGATGTTCGCAGGTAAAGGGACGGCTGGAAAATGGGAAGCCTTCAAAAATGAGATAATGAGAGTCCAGAGACATAATGCTCCTGTTAGGGTGAAAGGCAAGATTAGTAGGTGTAGGGCATGCTGGATGATGGGAGACATTGAGGTTTTGGTCAAGAAAGAGAAGGAAGCATATGTCAGATATTGACAGCAGAGTTCCTATAAGAGTATAAAGGCAGTTGGAGTATACTTAAGATGGAAATTAGGAGGGCAAAAGGGGGATTATGAGATAGCTTTGGCAAATAGAGTTAAGGAGAATCCAAGGGATTTTATAATTACAATAAGGACAAAAGGGTAACTAGGGAGAGAATAGTACCACTCAAAAATCAGCAAGGCAGACAATGTGTAGAACTGCAGGAGATACTAAACAAAAATTTTGCAACAGTGTTTACTGTGGAGAAGGACATGGAAGATACAGAATGTGGAGAAATACATGGTGACATCTTGAAAAATGTCTATATTACAGAGGAGGAGGTCCTGGATGTCTTAAAACATGTAAAGGTGGATAAATCCCCAGGACCCGATCAGGTGTATCCTAGTACTCTGTGGGAAGCTAGGCTGAGCCCCTTGCTGAGATATTTAGATCATTGATAGTCGCAGGTGAGGTGCAGGAAGACTGGAGGTTGGCTAACGTGTTGCCACTATTTAAGAAATGTGGTAAGGAAAGCCAGGGAAATAGAGACCAATGAACCTGACATGAATGGTGAGCAAGTTATTGAAGGGGATTCTATGGGGCAGGACTTACATGCATTAGGATAGGCAAGAACTCATTAAGGTTAGTCAACATGACTTCGTGCATGGGAAATCATGTCTCACTAACTTCAGTTTTTTGAAGTAACAGAGGATTGACGAAGGCAGAACAGTGGACATGATCTATATGGACTTCAGTAAGGCATTTGACAAGGTTCCTCATGGTAGACAAGTTAGCAAGGCTAGATCACATGAAACACAGGGAGAACTAGGCATTTGAATACGAAACTGGCTCAAAGGTAGAAGACAGAAGGTGGTGGTGAAGGTTTGCTTTCCAGACTGGAGGCCTGTGACCAGTGGTACGCCACAAGGATCGGTGATGGGTTCACTGCTTTTCGTCATTAACATTGGAGGTATAAGTTGTAAGTTTGCAATAACACCAAAATAGGAGGTATAGCAGACTGTGAAGAAGGTTACCTCAGAATCTTGATTAGATTGGCCAATGGGCCGAGGAAGGGGTCGATGGAATATAATTTAGATAAATGTGCAGTGCTGCATTTTGGAAAGGCAAATCTGGGAAGGACTTATTTGTCTTGTCTTAAAATTGTAAACTGTTCAATAGAGCAATGCAGAATTATTTTCCTTCTAAAGATTTTAATTCTGTTAAAATAGTAATTCTGTACATCTGTGCTGCTTACTGGGGTTCTTACTTGTGTACTTATGGTCAACATGGAGATTTCCTGCCACTTGTAAGTAAATGGACTTCACTCAGCTTTAATAAATTGTTCCCACCCAAACCACAATTTATAGACCTCTACTTTTTATCATATTCAAAAATTTTGTATTTTTTCTGTCAGATTCTGTCTGCTTTAGTTTTTAAATTTTCCAGCCTAATTCCGTTTCAAGGCATTCTGGTGCTGTGACCCTGGCCTAAATAATTCCTCGGCCCTTTGATTTTTCCTGCTGAAGCCACTCACAATAATTCTTTTTTTTTTACTTATAGCCTTACCAGTGCATATTTTTGAATAATTAATTTCAAGATGTTCCTTTGCCCAAAAGGGATTTGTAAATTTACTCAGAGTTCTAATATGTTTGTTTCCTTGCCAAACCTCAAACCAGCAATGCTCCTACAGAACCTCAGCAGAGTCTCGAATTGCCAGGTGTGACTAGTCTTGAAGCTCTTTCAAGTCCACACTGATTTTTCTGAATGAAAGTCTTTAGCCAGGAGTGCTGTTTCTCTCTTGTAAGTTAATGCTGAACCAATGATTGATCTTCATCATTACTTCCTTGCTTTTGTACTTTGTACCTCTACCTATAAAGTCTTTCATTCTTATATGTTATTAGACGCTTTCTCAATGCATTTTTGCGGTGGCACAGTGGTTAGCACTGCGACCTTACAGCACTAGGGTCCCAGGTTCAATTCCAGCCTTGGGCAACTGTCTGTGTGGAGTTTGCACATTCTCCCAGTATCTGCGAAGGTTTTCTTCGGGTGCTCCAGTTTCCTCCTATAGTCCAAAGATGTGCAGGTTAGGTGAATCAGCCGTGATAAATTGCCCATAGTGTTAGGTGCATTAGTCAGAGGGAAATGGGTCTGGGTGGGTTACTCTTTGGAGAGTCGGTGTGAGCTAGTTGGGCTGAAGGGAATCTAATCTAAAACTCTCCTGCTTCCTTTAATGACTTAATGAATCATGCTTCTCTGGTTTTTTTTGTCTGCACCATCTGTCAATGTTCCCTTACAGTTTATCAGTATCATCTTCACAGGTCAAATTTTGAAATTGTACCCTGTACACCAACATCTAGGTCATTAATATATAACAAAGAAGGCAGTGAATTGAACACTCCTTGGCAGCTCATATATACATACACATATTATATATATTTCCCTTCAGTCCAGGAACAACTTAAAACTATTGTGTTTACTGTCATTTCAGTAATTTCATATCCATGCTGCTCTTGTCCTTTTCATTCCATGGGTTCTAACTTTGCAAACAAGCCTCTTATGTGGCACTGTAACAAATGCCTTTTGAAAATCCACATACACTATATCAAGGGCATCCCTCTCATCGGTTGTCTTGTTATCTCATCAAAACAATCAAGCAACTTAGTTAAACACAATTTGCCCTTTAAAATTTGCACTGAATTTCCTTTATTAATTGATATTTATTACTGTAATCACTGTCCTTAATTGCTTTTCCTAAAAGTTGAATGAATGAATGATTTATTGTCACATATATCTAGGGAGATACAGTGAAAAGTGTTCTGTCACCACAATCTGGTGCCACTTTAAGGTATGAAAGAATAACAAGAAAGTACTTAAACGGAGTTCATCTTCATCGGTTGGGGTCCCAATCACGGCTCCAGGACTTCTGCGAGGTCCCTACTCTGGGCCTACTGCACTCAGGAGACCCCACTCCAGTCAATGACACCGCCGCAGTCGATGACCCTCCACCAAAAGACTCCATATTCCAGGAGTACTGCAGCCAGGAGTTCCCACTCTGGCATCATTATGAAGCCAGTAGTCTCCGTTTTGCCATCACAGCAGCTGAGGCCCTGCTGCCATTCCAGGATTCCAAGCAGCGGGCCTATGAGCCAGTAATCATCACCAACACTGCTCCAGCCTCCCTGAAACATCAGGAAGATAAAAGAAAAAGAAAAAAAGATGAAAAGGAAAGAGAGAGAAAAAGAATGTGGCAGGCCTGGGATGGATGAGCTGAGCCCAAATATTAGGAGGAAGTAAGGACTGCAGATGCTGGAGATCAGAATCGAGTGTGGTGCTGGAAAAGCACAACCGGTCAGGCAGTATCGAGCAGAAGCTCTTCATCAGGAATGAGCCTGAATATTTTCTACTGTGCTGGCACCAATATGAAATTTCCCATTATTGAAGTTAAAGTGACTGTCCTGTCTTTGCCTTTATCTTGTCACACTTGTTTGAACATAGGTATAAGATTTGAAGTTCTCCAGTCCCCTGGCATCATCCCTACCTCTTAAGGAAGACTGAAGAATATGGTCAACATATCCATAATTTACACTCTTATTTCCTTGGTTCTCAACATCAGGTTGTTTCCCCATGTCCCAAAAAGCCTGTAAAAAAGTATGGAAAATATTTGCCTCTATCAAACCTCTCACTTTCTTGCAAAGTATGAAGCTGTCCCCAGTGTCTCACACCATCCTGTTTGGGAAATGTATCACCATTCCTTCATTTTTGATGGGTCAAAATCCTGGAACTTGCTACACAGGAGAACTGTAGGACTGTATTTACTACGTATCCTGTACTGGCTCAAGAAGATAGCTCACACACCTTTTCAAGGCCAATAAAAACTTGCACTGTCAATGTTCCTCTTTGCTATGAATAAATACAAGTTGCTTATTCATCGAGAACTTGAGAATTGATTAAAAAAAAGTGGTTGAAACATTTTGCCTTGCACTCATCACAATGGTTTCCAGCATCTGCAGTCATTGTTTTTACAATGGGAATAAGCCATTCAGCCCCTCGTGCCTATTCTGCCAATCTAGCCTTTGGTTAATCATCTACCATCATGCCATATTCCCACATTATTCCTGTTGTCCATGCTTTGGATGCTTCAACTAATTTCTATACAAAATTTTATTCAAGTACTATACTTGTGAGACAAACAGAAGGGTCAGAGTCGATTTTCAATTTAACGCAATTTTATTCACAGAATTTCCTCGACCAATCGCAACCCCTACCTAAACTATTACTGGGTACAAACCGAAGACCAGTTACCACCTGTGCTGTGTATTTGGCTCTGATGAACTTGGCAACTTGAAAAATTAGTCTTGTATGTGGTTTTCTTTTCTTTCTGTGTCTAGGTAATCAGAGCTCTTCTACTGGGCCAGAAGAAGTCTCCACTGAGGGAATAGCTGTCAATGTATATAAATGATTTGGATGTAAAAGAAGGTACAGTTAGTAAGTTTGCAAATGACACCAAAATTGGAGGTGCAGTGGACAGCAAAGCTTACCTCAGATTACAACAGGATCTTGATCAGATGGGCAATGAGCCGACGAGAGGCAGATGGAGTTTAATTTAGATAAATGTGAGGTGCTGCATTTGGAAAGGCAAATCAGGGCAGGTCATATACACTTAGCGGTAACGTCCTGGGGAGTGTTGGTGAACAAAGAGACCTGAGAGTGCAGGTTCATTGTTCCTTGAAAGTGGAGTCTCAGGGAGACAAGATAGTGAAGAAGGCATTTAGAATACTTTCCTTTATTGATCAGAGCATTGAGTATAGTGGTTGGGAGATCACATTGCAGCTGTACAGGACATTGGTTAGACCACTTTTGGAACATTGTGTGCAATTCTGATCTCTCTGTTAAAGCAAGGATGTTATGAAACTTTAAAGGGTTCAGAAAAGATTTACAAGGATGTTGCCAGAGATGGAGGTTTTGTGCTATAGAGAGAGGCTGAATAGGCTGGGGTTGTATTCTTTGGAGTGCGGAGGCTGAGGGATGACCTTACAGAGGTTTTAAAAATCATGAGGGGCACGGATAGGGTAAATAGACTGGAGTGGAGGAGTCCACAACTAGAGGGCATAGTTTTAGAATGAGAGGGGAAAGGTTCAAAAGGGGCCTCAGGGGCAACTTTTTCATGCAAAGGGTGGTGCATGAGCTGCCAGAGAAGTGGCGGAGGCTGGGACAATTAAAACATTTCAAAGGCATCTGCATGGACATATGAATAGGAAGGGTTAAGAGGGATATGGGCCAAGTGCTGGCAAATGGGACAAGATTAATTTAGGATAACTGGTTGGCACGGATGAGTTGGACCAAAGGGTACATCTCTATGACTCTTCTTATCACTCCCTGCTGCATCCTTCAAAATGTTTTCTGGCCCTCAGCTAATTGATCGTAAAGGTCAAGGCCACAGCATCCAATGGGATTACTAATATGTCAAAGGCACGTGCCCCTCTCTCTACATGGGTCATTGCAAGAACGCTTTCTGCCAACTGTATTCCAGTACACAAATACATTCGTTTTCCAGGATAAGTCTGTGCTTGTCCTTACCTGTCTGTGAGGATGCTGTGTGCTTGACCTGGCATGACTGCTGTGAGATATTGTATCATGATTCTCTTTACTAAGTCACTCACAAGGACACTATGTTCACTATACCGCATTTCCATTCATTCATAAAACCACATTTTTATTACATTCTACTCTTACAGGATAAATATCCCTTCCCCTGCTGCCAAACCATTACTGTTTCTTTATATCTTTCAATTCTTATTGGTCCCATGTTGCAAGCAGTGTTTAGACCTGTTTCTGTATCAAAGACTGACTTAGTGTTAACTGTAACATACTCAGAATGATGCTATCCCTATTCATTGGTTCCACAACTCACTTGAAATTATGGAAAGATTATATTATTAATTAGCCCTTAGTAATCGTTTCTTGGGACCTGAATAGGCTTCAGGGCATCAAACAGTTTCCTCCATCATTATGTCCCTCCAGTCTGCTGCTTTTTATCCCTTTGAAATTTCCTTCTACACTACTATTTCTATAATACTGTACTACCTCGTTCTAACTTTTATTTATGGATTTATACATTTTTAAACACATATTAAACAGGGCCACTACCCCCACTTTAAAAAACTTACTATCAAAAGAGCGCTTCCATGAAACTGCATTATTAATATATAGGAACTGTCAAAAACTGGCACACCCATGATTCCTGACACTTTATGCCAGTTTCAAAATTTCCAGTTTGCAGGCTGCAGTCGTCTCCTCTTTACCATGGATGTGCAATCCCTTTATACGTTCATATGCGACCAGGACGGTCTCAGGGCGTCCCAGTCCTTCCTGAAGTAAAAACCTGAATCATCCCCACCCATCACCACCCCCCTCCGCGTGGCCAAGCTCGTCCATACTCTCAATAGCTTCTCTTTTAACTCATCTCATTTTCTTCAGGTCAGAGGGGTGGCCACAGGTACCCACAGAGGCCCCAGTTATGCCCGTCTCTTTGTGGGATACGAGGGACATTCCTTGGTCCAGTCCTACTCTGGCCCCCACCCACAACTCGTCCTCCGATATATCGAACAGTGTTGCTTCCCTGTCTCATCCAGAATTGCAAAAGTTCATCAATTTTGCTTCCAAAGCTGCCCTAACTTTCATCTGGTCCATCTCTGACTTTTCTCTTAAGACCATAAGACAAAGGAGCAGAAATTAGGCCATTCAGACAATCGAATCTGCTCCACCATTCAACCATGGCTGATAGGTTTCTCAACCCCATTCTCCTGCTTTCCCCCAGTAACCCTCGATCCCCTTGACAATTAAGAACATACCTATCTCCATTTCAAATATACTCAATGACCTGGCCTTGATAGCCTAATGTGGCAGTGAATTCCCTTCATCGGCATCTCTGATGTTTCATTACCTGACGAGGTAACATCATCAGTGGTGACCTCCAAGTGAAGCGAAGCTGTTGTCTCCTGCTTTCTATTTATATGTTTGTCCTGGATAGGGTTCCTGGGGTGTGTGGTGATGTCATTTCCTGTTCGTTTTCTGAGGTGTTGATAGATGGTATCTAGATCTATGTGTTTGTTTATGGCGTTGTGGTTGGAGTGTCAGGCCTCTAGGAATTCTCTGGCATGTCTTTGCTTGCTAAGCTAGAGGCTACAGGAGATTCGACGTTTCGGGCACAGGCCCTTCTTCAGGAAACTTTAACACACAACCTTGTTCCCTGGCCAATATCTCTGTCTCAGGGTTGCTGCAGTGCTCCAGCGAAGTTCAGTGCAAGCTGGAAGAACAACATCTCATCATTTGCTTGAGGATCCTGAAGCCTTCCGGGCTCAATATCCGGTTCAATAACTTCAGTACTTGAACTCCCCAATGTCCTAGCCCCCTACCACACACTACAGGCCTTGTTATTACATCGTCTGACATTCCACGACTACCTATTGTTAGCCACAAACGGTCTCCATTAAGAGATACAATGTATTCACCGTTCTAGCCAGATCATTATCCAACAGTTCTCTCTGTTTGGGCTCTATCTCCACCTACCATTTACTCCCACTCAGTCTTCTGCACATAAAACGACATTTTCCTAGCTACCTCAATTCTGAGGAAGTGTCACTGGATCGCAAACGTTAACTTGGACTTCTCTTCACAGATGCTGCCAGCGCTGAAAAATGTGTTGCTGGAAAAGCTTCAAGAAGGGCTTCTGCCCGAAACGTCGATTCTCCTGCTCCTTAGATGCTGCCTGACCTGCTGCGCTTTTCCAGCAACACATTTTTCAGCTCTGATCTCCAGTATCTGCAGTCCTCACTTTCTCACAGATGCTGCCAGACCAGCTGAGCTTTTACAGGAACTTCAGTTTTTGCTTCTGATTTACGTCATCTGCCATTCTTCCGTCTTGTAGTACTCTATGGGCCGCGACCGTGGGTGGTGAGAATGCGCTGCGCGAGCCCCCATTCACCACGGCTCATACACACGCGCCGCGCGAGCCCCCATTCACCGCGGCTAATACGCATGCGCCGTGCAAACCCCCATTCACCGCGGCTAATACGCATGCACCTATTCACTACGGCTAATACATATGCGCCGTGCGAGCCTCGTTTACCACGGCTATTACGCATGCGCTGTTCCTGCCTCATTCGCCACGGCTAATACGCATGTGCCGTGCGTACTCGTTCAATACGGCTAATACATGTGCGCCGTGCGAGCCTCGTTTACCACGGCTATTACACATGCGCCGATCCTGCATCCGTCACCACGGCTAATACGCATACGCCGTGCGTGCCTCGATCAACACGGTTAATGCGCATACGCCGTGCGTGCCTCGATCAACACGGTTAATGCGCATGCGCCGTGATCGCGGCTGTCCTCGTGGTCAGTAAGGAGTTGTTCGCCATGTTGGTGCTATTTGAGACTGCGGCTGGATACGCTATTTTCAAGGTACTGGTTATCGAGCTCACCTTCTCCCGAGTATATTGCCTCTGTCCTCGGCCTTTTCCCCTTCCTTACACTTCTATACCCGGTCTGTGCGCTATGCTTGAGTCTCATTCCCCCCATCGGGCCTTTCGTTTTCCTCTCGGGCCTTTCCCTCCCGCCACTCAGTCAGATATACCTTTGTCCCCAGCCCTCTCTCCAAGTCCGTACCTCTGTCCCCCTTTCTATCTGCCTTCCCCGCTCCGCCCGTCCTGGTCGTGCAGATCCCAGGTTCGATTCCATCCTCAGGTGTCTGTGTGGAGTTTGCACGTTCTCCCCGTGTCTGAGTGGGTTTCCTCCGATGCTCCGGTTTCCTCCCACAGTCCAAAGATGTGCAGGTCAGGTGAATTGGCCATGCTAAATTGCCTGCAGTGTTAGGTGCATTAGTCAGAGGGATATTGATCTGGGTGGGTTACTCTTCGGAGGGTCGGTGTGGACTGGTTGGGCCGAAGGGCTTCCACGCTGTAGGGAATCTAATCTATATAGGGTACAGTACGAGGCATTGAATACAAGAGTTAAGGAGCTTATGTTATAACTGTAATCAACGTTGGTTAGAGTATTGTGTGCTGTTCTTGTCACCACACTAGGTAGAATGTGATTGCACGAGTGAGGGTGCTTATTTTGGACAATAAACCCTCTGAAAGCCAGTGCTTCCAAATAAACCTGTTGGACAATAACCTGGTGTTGTGTGATTTTGAACTTTCTCCAGCCTTAGTAATTGTTGATAAAGCGTGCTGCTGGAAAAAAAGCTCGGGTCAGTCAGCATCTGAGGAGCAAGAGAGGCTGCTCAGAGGGCTGGAGAATATAGACTATGGAGAGGAATTGGACAGGCTAGGTCAAAAACAGAAACTGATCAGGTCTGGTAGAGTGAATTAGAGTCCAGTGACACTTTGTCAGAACTGACTGGATTTGAAAGCTTAACTTTTGTCTGCCAGACCTGAGTTTATCCAGCAATTTCTGTTCAGTTCTTAATATTGTTTGATAGACTTGGATTGTTTTCCTTGGAATAGAGGAGACTGTATATTTTCTGTACTTTTGTTTCTCATTCACTTCTGTCATTCCTGATTTTTTTTTTACTCAGTACCTTTTATATGCATTTAAAATACTCACCATAGACCCATACTTAAAGACTTAAAAATTAACTTTTCATATGGTCTGATTGCTTCACTAAGATGCTATTTTATCAGGTACTGTCCTCCACACTTTATATAAATGGCTATTCTTTGCCCTTAAGCCTGGATATTGGTAGCAACTCACTCTGGTGCTAAGCAAGGGTACGTGGAGAGAAAACAAGGGAAATGTTTTGAGTTCTGGGACCCTTCAGAGGCTTTTGCTGTATTTTCTGCTAGATTTGGCACTGGTTGTGTTTTTCTCTGGCTCTGGGTTACAGAAGCTGATTTAGGAAAGATCAATTTGAACTATTGTCATCTGATTTATTTTTTCTAACCATAGGTCCTGGATGAGAAGAAACTCCGTGAAGTGGACAACTTATGGCGGGAGTTTGAAACAGCTGAAAAAGCAAATAAACTGTAAGTTACTTTGAATTGTGTTTATTGCTTAAATGGCAACACAATCTTTGTTTGTAAATGAATGCTAATATCCTGTCCAGAACTGCAGCAATGATGATGATGACACTGTCACCCTTCCTGATTAAGTACTGAGGGTTTTTTCAGTCACTACCTCATCTGAGACTGCCAGTGTTGGATTGTGTAATCACCATCACCTTGCTGGTACACCATAATAGAACTGTTTGAATTAGCATTTCAATGTGTGTATTTGGTATGAATAGAGATATGGGAAAGGAGTTCTCGAAATGTTTCAGGATTTACAGGTAGACTATTAGATGGTGATTTTATGAATGACTTAATTCTGTCTATGCCTAATAACCTTAGATGCAGGTTGAGTAAAGGTTACAGTAAAGCAAAAGGAGGTTTGAAGAATTTTTGTTTCATTTTCAATGCCTGATGTGTTCAGGTGAGCATGATAAATCTGCTGCTGTCTTGACTGAGAGCATTTGACTCTTGCACATTGGAATTCCTGGTAGAAACAAACTGAATTTGCCAGCGATACTTAGGTCTGGCAGTATGCGGAGAGTAAACAAGGTAAATGTTTTGAGTTCTGGGACACTTTTTTTCCAGAGGCTTTTCAGGAGGATTCAGAATGGTTAACTGTTTTCTCAGACCCTTCAGTCTGAAGCCAGATGGAAAGGTTAGCTAGAATATTTGCTGAATTGCATTTCCTGTATTGCTGGTGAAATGCATGTGTCAGAGAATGTGGTTGGAATTAGCTGCCTTAGTTAAATAGTGTTATACTGAGAACAGGAATATGTATATCATTAGATTAGATTAGATTTCATTACAGTGTGGAAACAGGCCCTTCGGCCCAACAAGTCCACATTGCCCCGCCGAAGCGCAACCCACCCATACCCCTACATTTACCCCTTACCTAACACTACGGGCAATTTAGCATGGCCAATTCACCTGACCCTGCAAAGGTTAGCTAGAATATTTGCTGAATCGCATTTCCTGTATTGCTGGTGAAATGCATGTGTGAGAGAATGTGGTTGGAATTGGCTGCCTTAGTTAAATAGTGTTATACTGAGAACAGGAATATGTATATCATTGTATTACCCTATCCCATGTGAAGGATGGCCATTTGGGGAGGGTACCAGTGAAATTAAAAGGAGCATAATTTAGCACATTTACCAGAGGAGGGCAGGAGAAAATAAATGTTTTGTATTTTTATTTCTTTCCTGTCTGCAGTGTGAAGTTAAAACATTTTGAAAAATTTCAAGATACCACAGAAGCTCTTGCAGGTAAGGAAGTCTCAATCCACTATTGTTAACACTGAAAATATTGAGTCAGTTAAGCCTGTTTGAAATAAACAGCACTTCCTACATGACCAGATAAGCAGTCGAGAGTGTGGTGCTGAAAAAGCACAGCAGGGCAGGCAGCATCCAAAGAGCGGGAGAATTGACGTTTCGGACAAAGGCCCTTCATAAGAAACGAGGCTCTGAGCTGAGGGGGTGGTGAAATAAATTGGTGGGGGTTGGGGGGGGGTGGGTTTGGTAGCTGAGAGTGTGATAGGTAGATGGAGGTGGGGGTAATGGTGATAGATCAGAGAGGAGAGTGGAGCGGATAGTTGGGAAAGCAGATGGACAGGTCACGAGGGGGTGCTGATTTGGAAGGTTGGAACTTGGATAATTTTGGGAGAGGGGAAGTAAGGAAACTGGTGAAATCCACATTGATCCTGTGGGGTTGGAGGGTCCTGAGGTGGAAGATGAGGCGTTCTTCCTCCAAGCATCAAGTGCTGAGGGAGTGGCAATGGAGGAGGCCCAGAACCTGCATATTCTTGGCAGAGTGCGGGGGGGGGGGTTGATTGGTGCGGGCGTTCTGGTGATGTTCTCTGAAACGCTCTGCAAGTAGGTGTCCTGTCTTCCCAATGCAGAGGAGACTGCATCGGGAGCAATGGATACAGTAAATGACATGTGGAAGTGCAGGTAGAACTCTGGGTGTGGAAGGCTATTTTGGGGCCTGGGGGGGAGGTGTCGCACAGATTTTTCAATTGCTGCAGTGGTCAGAGTAGGTGCCGGGATGGAAGAGTGGGTTGGTGGGGGGACGGTGGACCTGACAAGGGAGTCGCAGAGGCAGTGGTCTTTACGGAAAACGTAAAGTGGTGTGGAGGGAGATACAGCTCTGGTGGAGTCTGTTTGTCGATGGCAGAAAGGGTGGAGGATGATGCGATGTATAATATAGAGGTTGTTGGGATTGATAGGTGGGGGGGTTCTATCCTTGTTGCGGTCGAAAAGATGGGGTTTGAGGGTGGAAGTGCGGGAAGTGGATGAGATGTGCTGGAGGACATTATCAACCATGTGGGAGGGGAATTTGCAGTCTTTAAAGAAGGGTGCCATCTGGTGTGTTCTGTGATGGAACTGGTTTTAGGAGCAGATGCAACAGAGGAATTGGGAATAAGGGATAGCGTTTTTACAGGAGGCAGTCTGCAAGATGGTGTAGTGCAGGGAGTCTGTGGGTTTGTAGAAGATTTCAGTGTTGAGTTAGTCACTATTGATGGAGATGGTGAGGTCCAGGAAGGGAGTGAAGGTGTCTGAGATGGTCCAGGTGAACTTAAGATTGGGATGGAATGTGTTGAAGTTGATGAACTGTTCACCTGCCTCGTGGGAGCATGAGGTGGTGCCGCTACAGTCGTAAAGGTGGCGAATGATGCCGGTGTCACTGCAGAAGATGGACTATTTCATGCAACAGACATAGGTAGGGCCATGCAGGTGCCCATGGCCACCCCGTTCATCTGGAGGAAGTGGGAGGATTCAAAGGAGAAATTGAGAGTGAGGACCAGTTCAGTCAAAAGAATGAGTGTCAGTAGAAGGGTACTGGTGGGGACGTCAGAGGAGGAGGAAACGTGGGGCTTGGAGGCCTACTTCATGCGGATAGCAGTATATAGGGCCTGGATTTCAATGGTTAAGATGAGATGTTGGGGAAATAAAAGTCTTGGAGGTGAAGGGCATAGGTGGTGTCCTGAACATATGTGGGGAGTTCCTGGACGAGGAGCAAGAGAACAGTATCAAGGTACATGGAGATGAGTTCGGTGGGGCAAGAGCAGACTGAGTCGATTGGGTAGTCAGGCTTGTGGATCTTAGGTAGGAGGTAGAACCAAACTGAGATTGGAAGCTGTGGGTAGGAAATCCCTTGAGGTGATGAGAATGTGTACAGTCTGGGAGATGGTGCCATGTAATCGACAAAGAGACAGGCGTAGACCATCTTCTGCAGTTACACTGGCGCCATTACGACACGCAACACAAAAGATTTATCCGTGCAGTAATTGTGAAAATTTGACAGACCAAGAACTATTTAAAGTGAAAATTAACTTTTATTTATTAAAGTATAACAGAGAAAATGAACTAACAACTATTTGCAACTCCTTCCTCTAACTTATCTTTTACTTTCCCTTCTATAATACTTGTCCGGTAAAACCCCCATGTAAGATTTACCAAATATTCAAACTTCAAAATCACAGCTGTCGAATCTTCCCTTTGTATCTTCATCTGTAGACTTTCTTCTTCGGGATTTCTGAGTCACAGGTCATTGGTAGATAAAGGTACCTTTTAAGAGAGCTGTGTTTCAGGTGGTCTGTCTATGCTGGTGGCTTGGTGATTCTCCCCTCAACTGTTAAATTTTTCCTGGTCTTGTACACCAAAGATTTGGATTGTTTCATTGATTTTTAATATTGTCAATATACTAAATTCAAACTTGACTGGAGGTTAGTATTTTGGAGTATAATTTAAACTGGCCAAATTCGAATTTGTTTTTGTCTCCAAGCAACTCAGCCAGTGCTAGCTGCTGGACCAAATGTTACATTGTAGATTCTCTAGCACTCTGTCACTGTTTTAAAGGTACAGTACACTTCTTCACCTTCATAACAACTGCTTCAGTGTATACACTGCAGGTAGACCCACACTGCTTTTTGGGAAGAAATTCTGGTGTTGTGCATCCATTCCCACTTAAACACTGAAAATCTAGTTGAAAGTTAAATGTGAAGGGTGTGTCACCAGTATTGTTCTTAAATCCTGGAAGATAATGTAGCATAAACTTTAATAATGGGACATTTGGTTGCATTTGAGAGGGGGTGAGGCTGAGAAGTTGGAGTTGCTTGGAAATTATCACAGAATCCTGTGTGTGGAAACAGACCATATGGCCCAACAAGTCCATGCTGACCCTCCAAACAGTACCCCCTCGGGCGCATTCCCCTACCTTATTACTGTTCATTTCCCCAGACGAATGCATATAACCTGAACATCCGTGAACACTATCGACCGTTTAACATGGCCAGTTCACCTAAAGTGCACATGTTTGGACTGTGGGAGGAAACCCACACAGATACGGACAGAATGCGCATACTGCACACGGACAGTCACCTGTGGCTGGAATTCTACCCAGTCCCTGGTGCTGTGAGGCAGCAGTGCTGACTATTGAGCCTCTGTGTCCCATACTCTAAATCATAATTTAGAGTATGAGATGGTGTATTGAATCTTGGTTTTGGTTCAATGTGGATATAGGGAAGGAACAGTTTGTAAGGTATAACATTGTTTGGAAAGTTCTGAGCATATGATATCTGGGGGGAAGAAAGGGGGCTTAAACCTGGTTGATGGGAGCTGGTGAAGTTAGGGACATTTATTGTATTCTGTTTTAACAGATTGTCTTGCTTGGATTCAATCTGTATTCCTTTTGTTTTAATCTGTGACTTCCTGTTTTGTAGCTGCGACTGCCTTGGTAGAAGGTAAGCTTGGTAAAAGCCTGAAGAAAGTATTGAAGAAGATTGCTGCCAAGGAAGCACACGAGCAGTTGGCTGTTGCAGATGCCAAACTTGGAGGTGTCATAAAGGTAAAGAAACTATTGTTAAACATTTCCAAAACGGTGGGCAGTGCATTTTGACTAGAAAGTACACGAATGGAACAGCAAAAGGATTGCTTAACTATTGTAATCTAATTTTGTTTAGACATTTGAAGTCTTCTCCCTTTTCCCTTCTAATCTCCACGTCTTCAAATTATGTTTGGACATGGAGGCTATTTATGTTTGAACATGGAGATGGTTCGTGTTTAGTTCTTATTGTCAAGTGGCAGTAGGCTTGACTCAAGTCGAAGCATAGCATTAGGCAATAACTCGCCAAGTTGAATTGATATAATTTAGTAATAATCATATTATTGATAGCCATTGTGGTACAGATGGCCCATTAGGCCCTTCTAGATTTTGCCGTGAGGGCAGGGGAGGTATCAGTGAGAAAGAGGGGGTGGTGGAGGGAGAATTGGTGGGTGGCAAAGGTGAGGAGGGAGGCATTGGGTGAACTGGGCCATATGGAGAGGGATGTGTGTTGGGAGAGTGGAATCTTGGGGCAGGAGCTGATTAAGTGAGGGTGAGGATGGAGGGAGGGAAGAAAGGTGCAAGTGGGTGTTGTGAGGGCATGTGCAAAAGAGGTGAGGGTTCAAGTGTTTGAAGAAGATACGTTATATGACGAGGGAGGATGTGGCAGACTTTCCTCACCATTCCCAAATAACGCTGTCCAAGAAGGCTAAGGTCTGAGAGAACCCCAGGCTGACAGGCCTCCGGATCCAACATTCATATGAATTCTGCCAAGATCAACTCAGAGGTTGCACAACCAGAGGTAGAGGTAAACTTGGTTTATATTAAACCTAGCTCCTGAGTTTGGCCCGTAAGAGGGTCCAATTTGTCTATCTGTTGCTTTGATTTTTAAGTGAAAGGCTTAAACAGAAATAAACTGTCAGATCTTAGAGCCAATTTTGTTAATTAGTCATTTGCATAAGATTTTGATTTTATTGTTTTCTGAAATTCATTTATACAATTGTGTAAAACATTATCTTTCTGAAATTTGCTCACTGGTTTTCTGAATATTAAAACAAAATTGTCATGAAAGGCCCTGCTATAGACTAATCCCAGTTAGTTGCATTCCTCCAATATTATGCCAAAAGGCTTCCCATCAAGTTCCTTTTTGCTTCATTTTGAGATTGTTCATTGGCTCTGCTTCCACCACACTTTTAGGCAGTAAGACCCAGTTATTGGTATTCTCTATGTTAAAGTGTTTCCTTATGTTCCCTTTGAGTTTGAAGATTTTCAAACCAGAAACATTGTCCCATAGTTCTTCTATCGCAAATTTGTGTTGTTTCCTCTTTAATTATCTAAGCTTGTTAGAATTTTGTACTTTGTATCAAATCTCAAGAGCTATACTCACTGATGTGTCATCCAGAGAATGATTCTGGTAAATCTCTGCACCTTTCCAAGTGCCATTGTATCCATTGTATGGTGAATCAAGCTTTCAATACCCTGCTTCAATTAGACATTTGCATAATCCATCCTTGAATGTAACAACTGGCAAATATGTTACTTCTGACTTTTATCCAGCACCTTTCAAACAGCCATATGACATGACTGCTGAGTGACCATATTTCATTGTTGCTGACCAAAACATACCTTTTAAGTTTACGAAATACAATGATGCTAAATCTTTTTTAAGAAGTTTTCATCACAGGTATTTTTGGGATTAGCGGATCCCTAATAGCATTCCTAAATTGGACTATCATATACTGGGGTATAATTTTAAAGACATCAACATAGGAATATTTCTGCACTTTGGGGCAACTGCTTTGTTTCCCTGCATTGTGTTCAAACTTATGTGCAAATCGACATGTGAACAGACTGCAGAAAGGAACCCAGTCACAACCTGGAGACTGCCTTACAATCTGTTTGGGAATGAGGCTTCTGAATGATTAAATGCTGTAATTAAGGAAACGTTTTTTTTGTTTTCAGGACAAACTTAACTTGAGTTGCATTCACAATGCTACAGTTGGTGAGTTGATGAGAGGAATTCGAACCCAGATGAATGGATTAATCAGTGGATTGCCACCTCGTGAGATAAGTGCCATGTCTCTTGGCCTTGCGCACAGGTATGAGCCCCATATGCTAAAATGAAAAGAGTAGGACTCATTTGCAGATTTCTAGTCAGTTGTCAGGCAGTAACTGAATTGTGCAATTAATCGGCCTCCAACCAGTTGGGGCTACACATGCATAAATGTTCAGTTTTGCTAGTAACTTCAGTTACTTCAGTCAATCTGTGGTATAGGCTGTGACACACCTCTGGGGCAACAGGAACTTGAACTTTGAACTTCTGCCTCAGCTACCACCCCACCAACCTCCCAGATACATTGTATCATCCTTCATCATTTCCGCCACCTCCAAACAGACCCCACCACCAAGGATATATTTCCCTCCCCTCCCCTATCAGCGATACGGAAAGACCACTCCCTCTGCGACTTCCTCGTCAGGTCCAGACCCCCCACCAACCCAACCTCCACTCCCGGCACCTTCCCCTGCAACCGCAAGAAATGCAAAACTTGTGCCCATACCTCCCCACTCACTTCCCTTCAAGGCCCCTAGGGATCCTTCCATATCTGTCACAAATTCACCTGCACTTCCACACACATTTACTGCATCCGCTGCCCCCGATGTGGCCTCCTTTCCATTGAGACAGGCCGCCTACTTGCGGAACGTTTCAGAGAACACCTCTGGGACACCCGGACCAACCAACCCAACCGCCCCGTGGCTGAACACTTTTTTTTAACTCCCTGTCCCACTCTGCCAAGGACATGCAGGTCCTTTGCCGCCTCCATCGCCAGACCATGGCAAACGACGGCTGGAGGAAGAGCGCCTCATCTTCCGCTTCCGCCTAGAACCTTCCAACCACAAGGGATGAATGTAGATTTCTCCAGCTTTCTTTCCCCCCCAAAATCTCAGTCCCAACCCTTGGACTCAGCACCACCTTCTTGACTTGCAATCTTCTTCCTGACCTCTCCGCCCCCACCCCCTCTCCGGCCTATCACCCTCACCTTAACCTCCTTCCACCTATCGCATTCCCAACGCCCCTCCCCCAAGTCCCTCCTCCCTTTCTTTTATCTTGGCCTGCTGGACACACTTTCCTCATTCCCGAGGAAGGGCTCATGCCCGAAGCGTCGATTCTCCTGCTCCTTGGATGCTGCCTGACCTGCTGTGCTTTTCCAGCAACACATTTTTCACTTCTGGCTCAGAGATAGGAACAGTACATTGCACCACAGGATCCTTCCTCTGCAGCTGCATGCAAACCTGTAACAGAGTGGAATCTCTGGGATAGTTGCACGCCAGTTAGCTCCGTGTCAGGGAAGGCATTGGGGAGGCTAATGCTGTATATTATTGCCAATGCAGCTGATCAAAGCTGATGGGTTGTACAACCTGATGGACAGATTTCAGGGTAGTGTAATGATCTGGTGCTTTATATAAATTGTAATTGATAGAGGGACCTGCAACTAATTTGTAGAACCTGTTTAGCTGTATTGGAATGTGATGGCAAATTTGTCACTTATAATGTGCACACTGCTTGGTTTGTTACAGTCTGTCCCGTTACAAATTGAAGTTCAGCCCTGACAAGGTGGATACTATGATTGTACAAGCAATTTGTAAGTAAAGGATGCTAATCAGTGTAAGCATCAAAAGTATCCAGTGTTTGTACTAATATGAATATATTTGGCTTGATGTAATTGTGGTTCATTGTTTTATTAGTTACATAATGCAAACGGTTGTTGGAAACAATCGATTTCAAAGAATGCGAGCTTTGGTGTTTTCTTCGTTCACTTCTATTTCTGATTATTAGTTTGGCTAATGTGTAAACCATTATCTTCTGTTGGAGAATGTTGACTGGGATATCTATTGTTTGAATGGCCTTCCTATGCACATTACTTCGGCTCAAGATGTGACAGTGGCTACTTGGTTGAAAATTAACTGTGAAGACTTCAATTCACAGTTTTTTGTTTGACAATTCTTGTTACATGAAACCAAGGGTAGCCAGCACCACTGATCCAGAATCTGGTTTCCAGCATCTGCAGTCATTGTTTTTACCTAGTAAAACAGTTCCCTGGTTCTGAGTTATTTTTATGTCCTTGTATAATACCATGGTTTAAGGAAGGTTAAGTACTGAATTTGAACAATTTACATTACTCACTGCTTTGTGCTACTAAGCAATAGGGTATAAACAGTCAAGCTAACTGGTTTCCCAGGAGTGACTTCCCAGTCTATCCCCATAGCTTTAGATTGGTAGAAGTCCAACAGACTGACAGCCAGAACAGGTGGCTGAGCTGCTTGGCTTCTGAGTGTTAATAGTCTAGAGTGGACAATAAAGAACTAAAATGGTGTATTATCTGATATATATTCTGTATTCTTTGCATCCAACCTTTGAGATCTATACAAAGATTGGGGTCTGGTTAACTTATTTGAAAAGAACACCATGAGTAAATGATACGATGTGTGTTTTTTATGCTCCTTGTTCTTACTGAAGTCTGTTTTCTGTAGCTCTGCTGGATGACCTGGATAAAGAGCTAAACAATTACATCATGCGCTGCAGAGAGTGGTATGGCTGGCATTTCCCAGAACTTGGAAAAACCGTTACTGATAACTTGGCGTACTGCAAGTGCGTGCGGAAATTAGGTACATGTCTATTATCCTTGCTTTCACTTTATTCTATGTCACACATCCATTAAGCTAATCCAGGGCAGGAGTAGGGGGAGAATTAAATTCAAAAATAGGAAAAGAAAAATCTGTGCTGGAGAATAGATTAGCACTTTGTAAGAATTTAAGATTACTAGATCAACAGCAGTAAGTGCAGCAATAGCAGAATCAAAAATGTTTGATTTCATCATCATTGATCTCCATTGTCATAGTTATAGATTGCAGAGTGGCTGAGGTTGAGAACTTAAGCATTTCAAGAAACTGGATTTAGAAAATAGATCATCAAAATGTAAAAAGTGGGAGTAACACTGATTAATCAAAGAGAAAAGATCCTGTTTCTGAAAATGGAGGCGAGGAACAACTTGGACAGCTAACAAGAAGTGGCAAAACACTGGTAAGAGTTTATTCTAGACAATTGCTAAGCGGAGTATAAATGCAAACATTACTCGTGCATGCAGCAAGCGTAATGCAGTAGTCAAGTAGGATCTTAAACATGCAAATTTGCCATCTGCAAACTAATATTTGGAGGACGTACATTCACAGTAGTTTTCGAGCTTGATGTGCTGAAAAAACTAAAGTATAAAATGCTCAATTAGCTCAATAAGCAAACTGATATGGACTACTTGCTAAGGTCATTTGGAGCACAATATTGAACATTGAGAACATCAAAAAATAATTCCTATCTTTGCAATGAATAATGGAATAAAAAGCTGAGAAAAGTGGCTATTGGAAATGAATAAATTCAGTTGTTAATTGAATGCAGTACAAAAGGATGCCATCTGCCTGTCATGTTCATATCTGCAAGAGCAGCTGAACTATTCCCACTTTTATTTCATGTAGCCCTGCAAATGTTTTTGAGGTTCTCCAATTCCCTTAAAATGATCAATTCTGTCTTTGCTGTACTCTTGGGCCTTGCTGACCTTTCAGCCATTCAATTTGAATTGTCCTGTGGTTCTTGGACTTTTTGCAAAAATGAATAGTTTCTCCATGTCCACTCTGTCTAGACTCCTCATGATGTTGAATCCCTCAATTGTCCCATTAACCATTTCTTCTATTAAGACAAATAGATGGCATTTATCTAATCTATCCATGTTCTTGCAGTGCAGTGGTCGTGCCCTTGTCCCTCGACTGAGGGGCCCAGGTTCAAATCCCACGAGATCCAGGAGTATGTAAAAACATGTCTGAACCGATTGCTTAGAAATGTAGGTTAAATTTAAAAATTGAAATAACAATTATGACACACCTATGAGGACCCTCATGTGACACTGTGGTAGAGAACTGTGAACACGAGTCCTGGGTTCAAGTCCCACCTGCTCCAGAAATGTGTTGTAATATCACTATTTGAATCAGGTTGATTTAAAAAAAAAAGGGTTCCTAAAAAGAATTACAGAAGTCTCAGAAGGCCCTCTTGTGGCACAGTGGTTATGTGCTGAAAATGTGTTGCTGGAAAAGCGCAGCAGGTCAGGCAGCATCCAGGGAACAGGAGAATCGACGTTTCGGGCATAAGCCCTTCTTCAGGAATTAGTGCTTCCCCCATCTCCTCTGACACCATGCACAACTTTCCACTACTGTCCATTATTGGCTCTAATCTTGCTCTAGTCAGTCTTTTATCCCCAATATACCGAAGAAAGCTTTAGGATTTTCCCTGATCCTATCTGCCAACAACTTCTCATGTCCCCTCCTGACTCGTCTTAGCTCTCTTGTTCAGTGATAGAGATGTACAGCATGGAAACAGACCCTTTGGTCGAACCCATCCATGCAAACCAGATATCCCAACCAAATTAAATCGCTACCACAGTGGTTATGTGCCTAATCCTAGACTGGGAGGTGGCAGGTTCAAGTCCCACCTGCTCCAGATGTGTATAGTAATATCTCTGAACAAGTTAATTAAAAAAAATTGGTTCAGCTTTTTAAAAAAAATATATTACTGAAGTCAATGGGGGCTGTCTTGTGGCACGGTGGACATATGTCTGCCCTTCGACCTGGAGGCCCTGGGTCAAATCCCACATATTCCAGAGGAGTGTAATAACGTGTGAACAGGTTGGTTAGCATAATAGGTTTGTAAAGGACGTCATGTTGATGCACTGGTAATGGCAGTGGAACTGGAGGCCCAAGTTCAAGTCCTTCTGCTCCAGAGCTGGTTAATAACAACTCTGTGCAGGGTGAATAGAAAACTAGTTTAAATTAAAATTTATTGAAGTCACTGGGGCCCCCTCGTGGTAGTAACACCATCCCTGAACTGGGAGGCCAGGATTCAAGTCCTACCTACTTCACATGTGTAGTAACTTTTCTGAACAGATTAGAAAAATAGGTTAAATTTATTTTTAAACAACTCTACTCTCTCATATCTTGAATTACTATTGTGTACTTTTCTTTTTTGCAACACCTCTCTTGCCTTCACACCTAAAGTATGGTTCTCAGAATTGGACAGATATCGCTTTGAGACAACCAGTCTTTTAGACAGCTTGATGGTAACTTTCTCTCTTCTAAACTTGTGCTTCTGTTTGTAAAATTCAGGGTGCCTTATGCTCTGTGCTTTCTGAACTACCCTGCCATCTCCTTTGATTTGTACAAAAATGCCAGCTAGGGGGCTGATAAGCTTAGTTGGCTGGTTTGGCATGCAGAGAAACGCCAAAAGCGTTGGTTCTGTTCCCATACTGGCTGACATTACAATGCTGTCCTTCTCACCCTCTCCTCTTGCCTGAGGTGTGATTCTCTGGTTAAACCATGACCAGCCTACCTCTCTAAAATGAGAAAGCAGCTCCACTGTCTGGGAGAATTAAGGCAACATTGCATATCCCCAGTATCTCTACTTCTGCATCCCCTTTCAAACCATTTTTTTTATTGCCCTCTCCCTTTCCCATGTATGCCTTCAAATTTCATCTGCTTATCCAGTCATTTCACAAGTTTATGAAGTCAATTGCATTTCTTCCCAGTTTTGTGCCTCATATTGAAATTCTCCTGCAGACCTAAATCAAAGTCTTCATGTAGAACAAGCAAAGCACTCATCCTTACTCCAGCCCCTGGGGAAAATCCCTACAAACGTGCTCCAGTTTGGAAAACAACTTGTTGTTGTTACCTATTGTTTTGACAAACTTTGATTTTTATTCGCCATCCTTTTTGTTTAGCTGCTGTTCTGACAAAGTTCAAATCTCTTATGTGGCAAGTCTCTCTTTGTTTTGGCAAGTATCAGTCACTGCTACCTGTATTAATCCTCCGATACTACTTCAAAAACAACTGAACATTATTTGCCATTTACAAATCTGTTTTCTCAATCTGTATTTGTCCAGTGGCCTAACTTATCCTGGATTGTAATTTCCAAGTCTTCCTATCATTGCAGTTAGAATGAATGGCCTCTCTTTGCTGTGCTTGTTCTTGTACTTTACTTGAACAGACTAAAACTTTACCCGGCGGGTGTTCAATTCTTTGACATCAGCAGTATAGCGAAGTAGATTACTAATTTTTTCATTTTTCTTGGATATGTCTCATCCTATTTTGGTGGCTTATCAACAGTGAGGTACCAGACAGGGTTTCTGATATTTTTTTTTAATCCATCCAGTCTCTTGCTTACCACCACCTTTGCTGATTTTGTAGCTCACCTTCAATGGTAAAGACAGGTTTTAAACAAAAATTGAATTCCTGCTGTCCCCACTGCTTCCATGCATCAGTCTTATTAATCCCGAAATAACCCCACTTTCTTTAACAGTTCATGTCTTTGCAGAAGAATTGGAGTTCTGTTTTGTCACCTGCCAAACTCTACGCTTGCTTCTCTTTCTTTTACACATCTGAAAAATTTATTCATCCTATCTCACTTGCACTAGTAATCTGAGCTTTTCTTGCTTCATTCTATTTTGTCTTCTGTCACTCGAGTTTTAGAGTCAGAGATGTCTAGCATGGAAAAGACCCTTTGGTCCAACTCGTCCATGCCGACCAGATACCCCAACCTAACCCCAGTTGCCAACACTTGACCCATATTACTCTAAACCCTTCCTATTTATTTACCTGTCCAGATGCCTTTTAAATACTGTAATTGTACCAGCCTCCACCACTTCCTCTGGCAGTTCATTCTGTACACACACCACCCTCTGCATGAAAACATTGCCCCTTAGGTCTCTTTTATTTTATATATCTTTCCCCTCTCACCCTAAACCTATGCCCTCCAGTTCTGGACTCCCCCACCCCAGGGGAAAAGACCTTGTCTATTTATTTATCCATGCCCCTCATGATTTATAAACCTGTATTAGGTCACCCCTCAGCCTCTGATGCTTCAGACAAAACAGCCACAGCCTGTTCAGCCTCTCCCTATAGCTCAAATCCTCCAACCCTGGCAACATCCTTGTAAACCTTTTCTGAATCCTTTCAAGTTTCACAACATCCTTCCAATAGGAAGGAGACCAGAGTTGCATGCAATATTCCAGAAGTGGCTGAACCAACATCCTGTACAGCTACAACATGACTCCCAACTTCTGTACTCAATACTCTGACTAATAAAGGAAAGCATACCAAAATGCTGCCTTCACTATCCTATCTTCCTGCGACTCTACTTTCAAGGAGCAATGAACCTGCACTCCAAGGTCTCTTTGTTCAGCAACACTGCCTAGGACCTTGCCATTAAGTGTATATATCCTGCTGTGATTTGCTTTTCCAAAATGCAGCACCTCTCATTTATCTAAATTAAACTCCTTCTGCCACTTCTCAGCCGATTGGCCGATCTGATCAAGATTCCATTGTAATCTGAGATAACCACCTCCACTGTCCACTAAACATCCAATTTTGGTGTCATCTGCAAACTTACTAACTATACCTCCTACGTTCATATGTAAATCATTTATACAAATGACAAAAAATAGTTGACCCAGCACCATTCCTTGTGGCACTCCACTGGTCACAGGCCTCCAGTCTGAAAAGCAACCTACCACCCCCATGTCTTCTACCTGTATTTTGCTAACCAGTCTCCCATGGGAATTCTAGTCAAACACATAACTGAGGTCCATATGGATCACATCCACCATTCTGTCCTCATCAATCCTTTGTTACTTCAAAGAACTCAAATCAAGTTTGTCAGATGTGATTTCCCATGAACAAAGCCATGTTGACTATCCTTAATCAGTCCTTGCCTTTCCAAATACATGTAAATTCTTTCCCTCAGGATTCCCTCAACAACTTGCCCACCACCACAGTCAGGGTCACCGATCTAATAATTCTCTGGCTTGTCCTTAACGCATTTCTTCTTAAATAGTGGCACCACTTTAGCCAACTTCCAATCTTCTGACCTATGACTATTGATGACACAAATATCTCAGCAAGGGGCCCAGCAATCGCTTCCCACAGAGTTCTAGGGTACACCTGATCAGGCCGTGGGGATTTATCCACTTTTATGCATTTCAAGATATTAAGCACCACTGCCTCTAATCTGGACATTTTTCATGATTAGAGTGGCGCTGGAAAAGCACAGCAGGTCAGGCCAGCATCCGAGGAGCAGGAAAATCGACGTTTCAGGCAAAAGCCCTTCACCAGCAACATTTTTCAAGATGTCACCATCTCCTTTCCCATATTCTATATCTTCCATGTCCTCTTTCACAGTAAGTGCTGATACAAAATACTTGTTTAATATCTCTCCCATTTCCGGCTCCATGCAAGGCTGCCTTGCTGATTCTTTTGAAGGGCCCTATTCTCTCCCAGGTTACCCATTTGTCCTTAATGTATTTATAAAAACCCTTTGGATTATCCTTAAACGTATTTGCCAAAGCTATCTCATGTTCCCTTTTTGCTCTTCTGATTTCCCTTTTTAAGTATACTCCTATTTCCTCTTATACTCTTCTAAGGATTCTCTCGGTGTCTCTTGTCTATACATTACATATGCTTCCTGCTTTTCCTTAACCAAAAGCTCAGTTCTTGCTTTGTTCTGCCTTTGTCTCATGATATACACTGATTATACCTAAACTAATGCTTCTTTGATCATTGTTTGAAAACAAATGTCAGATTTCACCATCTGCCAGAGTCGGAATTGAACCCATGTTCCCAGAGTATTCTGGGTCACTACTGCAATGACAATACCACAGCACTGCAACCTTCATTAAGTTCTTAATACCGGCACGAGATTGGTTCTTATCCCCCTAAAATCGGCCTCCTTCCAATTTATTTTTAGTTCCTGGAAGAAGATTGGAACTAATATCAGGAACTGTGCTAATAGGAAAAAAAAAAGTGTAATTGAATTAGAATATAAACCTGTGACCATTATTAGATTTTAGAATTCCTACGCAGTAAACAGGCCGTTCAACTCATCGAATCCACACCGCCAGCATCCGACTCTCCTCCACCCTACCCCCAAAACAAAATCTCTGCATTTCCAATGGCCAATCTACCTCACCTGCCCATCCTTGGACTGGGGGAGGAAGCCCGCACAGACACAAGGTGAATGTGCAGACTCCACACACACAGTCGCCCAAAGCTGGAATCAAATCGGGGTCCCTGGCACTGAGACTGCAATGCTATGTATTGAGCCACTATGCTGCGCCAGGTTTGAGTTTTTAATTAACGTAGAGGATAAGAGAATCATAATTGGATTTTGAAAATGCCTTTATCAGTGAAATTTTAAAATTTATGGCTGATAGGAGTGATACATATTGACTAATGACAGAACACATGAAATTGAGCAGCTGTTTCCTGGATTGAAAAACTGTAAATCAATGAGGTATAGCAAGTAACAATGCTGAAGCAGCAGCCCTTTAGATGAGCAGACCAAGTGTTTTTATCCAGATATGCTTGAGCATGAAGTTAAGGAAGATAAGCAGTTGGAATGCAAAGTGCTTGCGTATGAATGTACACGTGTGGCAGGCAAATAGTACCTGAAGAATTGTGACATTCATTCTGGCAGGAAAAGAAGAGAAAAGCAAAATACTTTCCCTATGCTGAGAGACTGTGGAATGTTGCTACAAAGTCACTTGCATGTGAATCAGAAAGTACATATTATACCTTATTGTTACTCTCCAATCCTCGCAAGAGGATTGGAGAGTAACAATAAGGTAGCTGTAATTCCATGAATGTCAGATAGGCCGATGTTTCTTAGAATCTGGAAATCAAACCTTTGAGGAATAAAAATGAAGTAGTGGAAATACCTGACAAATTGGCAGCTGAGCAGAGTGAAAATTATAATCATTGTGGAAGGATTTTGGTAAGATAGCTCTAGTTTGCTTGAAGATGACAAACCAGAGAATGCACACTCAGATTAAGGGGTCGTGTCTTGGGTTGAGATATAAATCCATGGAATTCTGTATCCCCAAGACCTTTGAATTCTGTTTCATTGTGCATATAAGACAGATTGGTATTTGTTCCTTTGTGAAGGATATAGAAATAATGTGCTCTAAGGTGAAGTTGACATACAAGCTTAGCCATGATGGATTTCATTGAAGAGGAAAAAGGGCAAGAAATGAGCTACACTTTTCTCCTATTGAAAGGATCCACAGCGAAACTACTTGTTTAAAATTTTATTTTCCTCCCCGATGGTTTCATTCTAATCAGAAAGTTCTCATTAACTTGATACCACTTGGTGATGCAGACTCGAAGGGAAGAATGGCCTACTCCTGCACCTATTGTCTATTGTCATATACTGCACTTCAGTGCTATGTAGTACAGTACATGGGATGACCTGCACCACTTTACTACTGCCAAGTGCAAATTTATTAATAGTGAATAGGCTATAACTTGGAACATTGAAAAAAATAGATGTCAACACTTCTGACGTTGCACGTTAGAAATTTATGCAAGAATACAATTGAAGGAGAGAATTAACATTTATACTAAGAGGATAGCGCTGATTGGCAAGTGGCCTTGAAGGCACAGCCATAGAGAATATATCTATTTAATGCTGGTTGACAGTTAACAACCAAATGTTGTTATATTTTAAATCCAATAGATTGACTCTCTGACCAATCAGTCTGGTCTCATACGTTACAAAGCCTGATTGTTAACTGTCGATCAGTATTAATGGTGCATTCACCCGGGCAACACCTATACCAGTCAGTTTTAATAAAGATGATGGCTGACCTTTGGCCTCAACCCTTAATTCCCAATAGTTGCTATTTTCTTGAACATTGTCAGCGGCTGAATAGCCACAGCCTTCGTGGTAGGGATTCTTAAAGAAGCACAGTGCTTCAAGTGAATTAGTCATGACAGAATTCATTATAGTTTGCTAGTATGAAGTGAGTTGATTTTTAGTCCTTTGTGTTCATCACTTAACAGGCGACAGAACCAACACTGCTACCACAGATCTTTCAGACATTTTGCCAGAGGAGATAGAAAATGCAGTGAAGGTTGCAGCTGAAATATCCATGGGGACAGAAGTATCTGAGGAAGACATCGAGCACATTATACACCTTTGTGATCAGGTTGGTGGATGCTGATTATTTTGTTGAACCCTCTTGATGTTGTTGTGTTGAAATTTCTTTTTGAATGATGAGAATTTTCAGCTTTGCCTAATAGCTTCATTTGGGGTCTACTTTGTGATTTGCAAACTGAGAGTTGGCGAAATTCATTTTACACAAAAGAGTCTTCCAGTGGGTAGCATCAATCTGTTCATGAATGGTAACCTTTATTCTGCTAAATGCTGTGATTATTTATCTCTCATGATACATCTATTTTTAAAATGTTTTTTTCCTTTCAGGGATGTGACCAGAGTTCCTGTCCAGCACTGGCAGCAGTGATGATGATGACTTTGTCACTCTTGCTGATTAAATGCTGAAGGTTTTCAGTCACTACCTCATCTGAGG
Source organism: Chiloscyllium plagiosum (assembly GCF_004010195.1). Classification (NCBI taxonomy): domain Eukaryota; kingdom Metazoa; phylum Chordata; class Chondrichthyes; order Orectolobiformes; family Hemiscylliidae; genus Chiloscyllium; species Chiloscyllium plagiosum. Next base: position 33,153,799 of record NC_057716.1, on the reverse strand, counting down.
CTGTCAGTGCTGGATTGCATGACTACTCTGATAGGAGCACCCTTGTAAGGTGCTGTATTTGTACCTCCACACTGCATATGTTTACAACAGGGCTTTATGCAGATGTCAGGATGTTTCTGGAATAAGTCTGTTTTGTAGTATCATGACATGCTGAAAACCTTGTTATAATTTTTTCTATTTTGCTTTACACCTACTGAAGCTGAATCTTCACTGACAATTGTTTGAACCCTGGCCTTGATTGACAATTTTAATTAATGTGATTAAAAAGTAAATGTTTTGCAGCTATTTACCTTTTTGAGGGCATTGAACATAACGTTGCAGTACATCATGCAACCACACAAAATTACTTTTCAGTTTAGTCATTGCTCTCTGTTTCTGCCTTGCACTTGCTTTCCATATCGCTTGAGAGATGAAAAACCTGTTTGCTCCCCATACGCATGTTTTGAATGAAACACTGATAGCCTCTAGTAGAAATTTTGAGGGATTCATACCTCTTTAAAGAAATTTCACCTCATCACTGCCATTGTCCTTTATCCTGAAATTGCGAACAAAATCTTCATGTCTGAATTCATGCATTGTCCCTAGACTATTTGTTAGGTGACTTTGTTTCAGAAGCTTTCATGTTTCCTGAGTGTAGATGTTGGTCAACTTCAAGGCTTCTAGGTAGCTCCCTCTTCATGTGTGGTATCACGGCCTCGTGCCTTATGTAGCTCTTCTGAAGTAATTTCTCAAACAAAATATATTGGAACTGCATTTTATTTCCCCCTTTTCAATTGTAAGCAGCCCTGCATCAGTTATGAGCTGGAGAAAGTGAGGACTGCAAATGCTGGAGATCAGAGCTGAAAATGTGTTTCTGGAAAAGGAAGAAGAAGCTTTCCTGAAGAAGGGCTCATGTCCGAAACGTCGATTCTCCTGCTCCTTGGATGCTTCCTGACCTGCGCTTTTCCAGCAATACATTTTCAGCTCAGTTATGACCTGATATATTTTACTGAACCTGGATTTGTGTATTGCCATGAAACTGTTCAGTGTTGAAGTTTTTTACTGGCTTCAGAATGGTTCCTTTTTGGATCTCCAGTATTGGTCACGTAGTCATCTTTTAAGATTTGTTTCAAAGTTGTTAAAGATTCCGTTTCACACAAAAGATAGGGTGGGATGAAAGCTATTCCATTTGAAATTTCAAAGTTGGCATTAACAGCTAACATCATTTGCTGTAAAGGTTACAGTAGGAAAGCCATAAACTGAAATTAATTTTAATGAATGACTCTCAAGTAAAGAACTTTTCATCAAGATTTCACTTTATGTAGCTTTGTACAAATCAGAATCATTAAAGATTACAAATGAACTGGTGCTACAAGCAGTAGACTACTTTTTAGTTTAAAACATCAATTCAGCAAAGATGCAGCTTTGGTAACCATGAAAACCCACATCATTCCCTGAACAGATGTGACAGTGTGTCCAACTTCAGTCTTTCTAGGTCTGCCTCTGGTGTGCAGGATCTCCACTTAATTTGTTTGGCCCCTTTTGGCCTTCAGTCAGGGCTAACACCCAATATTTAAGAACCCCCTCTCATTGGGGTCATGTCAGTTCTAATAGTGCAGTTTCCTTTCAACCGGGCTCACATCTGGTTGTCTACTTGGAGCTAAACACATTTTTTAGAATTCAGTTCAGTTTAGGTCATGCATACATCATTGTCGCAGGAGCTTCTAGTTCTGTTTTATTACCCCCATGTTGCTTAAGCCATTTTTGTGGTATGTTTGATCTCTTAAAATCCCTTGTTCCTCTTTCTGTCTCTGCCTTCTCTTTTCCATTTCCATCTGTGTAATGGTCACCTTCTGTCTACAGCTTTCCTTTATCTTGCAGTTCTCTTCTACTGGCCATAGGCTGTTAATGGTCTTCATTTCCTTCCTATTGGTAATGCTTTCAGATCAAGAGTCCCAACATTTCAGGTTTCTGGTGTGAATCGGTTCTCACTAGGAACTGGGCTTGAGACTGAGATTCCGTGCAAATCTATGGTACTATATCTCTCATAGTTTCATTTCGGTCAGATTTTAGGAGATATTGTATTTGTAATGCTATGTATTAAACAGAGTTTATTGTGCAGTTCTGCTGTGTGTGACATTGCATTCATCCCATCCCTTCAAGGTCGTGCAGATCTCAGAGTACCGTGCACAGCTCTATGACTACCTGAAAAACCGAATGATGGCCATTGCACCCAACTTGACTGTGATGGTTGGAGAGCTGGTTGGAGCCAGACTGATAGCACACGCAGGTAAGATGATTTGTGGTTGCTGCCTCTGCAGTTCCACTCCTATTTGTACCTATAATACTGGGAATGCTATTCTGATTTACTTGGGAAAGTACCTGCCGCATTAACAAGTATAGGTTCAGAATGATATTATAACCATCATTATCTACAGTAAGGAGTACCTATGTGGGAAAAAATGAGCAAATGCAAATTTATCCACTAATTAATATATTTGCTGCTTCTGGGAAAAGAGATAAAGATGGGAGGAAGGATAGTTAATATGTAGACCAAGGCATTTTGAAGCAGAGCGTACGTTTTGGGTGGAAAATGCAGTACCGAAAACAATTTGAAAATGCACAAAATGGAAGCAAGTAGACTAACAATTGCACGTTTCTCTTGCACTGTCTAAAGAAGAATAAAACTAAATAATGTAAGGTTTTTAAAATTAGAAGAGAGAAATGGCAAATGTGTAAAACCTGAGACCAGAAAGACAGCTGAACGTGTGGTCAAGTAAGAGTGCTTCATACATACTTGTTGTATACGTGACAAATTGAATGAATGGAGCCATATATTCAGTCTTAAGCATGTGGTATGGTAATCAGTCATTACTGACATATGGCAATCAAATTACCAGAACTGGTGCTTAAATGTACCAGGTTATATTCTTTTAAATTCCTTTCAGTCAAGGGATGTGGAAATTTGTTTTCTTAGCCAGTAGCTATTTTTATCCCTAATTGGCCTTGAGAAGATGGTGTGCTACCACCTTGAATCATTGCAGTCATTTAATATAGATACGCACATCCACAATGCTGTCGGGAGATGCAAGATTTTAACCCAGTGAAGAAACTGTCAAACTTCCAAATTAGGATGGCGAATAGCTGGGAGGGAAACGTGGAGTTGATGGTGTTCCCAAGTATTTGCTGCCCATGTGCTTCCAGACAGAAGTGATCGTGGACAGCATTTGCTTTAATTTTCTTACCAGCTACATGAGCCTTTGAGCCCCATGTGTGACTGCGATGTTTGGAAACGGAAGGCTATGCTGCTGTTGGCATACCATGAACATCAGGGTGGCTGCATGCATGTGGAGGAAGTGGACATGGTGATAGTCATGCAGGCTGTGTTGTCCTGGATGTGTGAAACTTCTTGAGTGTTTTTGGAGCTGCATGCTTCCAGGCAAGTGGAGTGTATTCTATCACACTCCTGACTTGTGCCTGTTGGTGGTGGATAGGCTCATTCAGGAGGTTAGTTAGTTGCTACAGAATTCTGAGCAATGGCTTGGTCTTGAAGTCAGTCATCTGGCTAGTCAAGTTTGGTTTCTGATTAATGGCAATGCCTACGATATTGATCATGGGGCTTTGGTGATGGTATAGCAAAGGAGTAGGTGATGCATTTTGACAGAAGGGTTAAGGAGAGACCATATGAATTTAGTGGCACTTCTAAACTATGCATGAGTAGTGTGATCTGGGGGTTCATGTATATAGATCTTCAAAGATGGCAGGATACAATGAGTGGAATTAGTGAAGCATAACAAATTATTGACTTCATGAGTAGCAATATTGAGTACAAAAGTGGGGAATTTAGTTTGAACCTCTATCAAACTGATTAGATCACACTTGGAATATTGCACTTAGTTTTGGTCTTGACAATCTTGGGAGAGCCTGGGGCACTTGGAAAAAGTGCAGAGGTATTAAAGTGGCTTTTGGTTTCGGGATTTTAACCCCAAGGATTAGTTCAAGAAGGTTAGACTTCTTGGAATAATGGAGTTTGAGGGGAAATTTATTTGAAGAGCTCAATCATAACCACTTTAGACAAGGCAGACAAAGATGAGCTATTACTATTAATTGTAGTGGTTTAAGGGCTCAAGGTCATGAGATTATGCGAGGAGGACAAGAGAAACAACACTGCGAGTAGTAATGACGTGGAACTTGCTGATTGTGAATGCATGTGATGGAACTGAGTGTCAGTGATTTCAAAAAGAAGTTGGATGAGTTGTTGAATGAATTAAACTTTCAGGACTGTGGGAATAGAATAAAAGAATTGCGCAGTCTGGATTGCTCTGCAAAGAGCCAGTTTGGTTTCAGTGCATAAGATGATCTTGTTCTGTACCATGATATCTGATTTTCCTCCTCAAAGGTTCTCTGTTGAATCTGGCAAAGCATCCTGCATCCACTGTGCAGATCCTGGGTGCAGAAAAGGCACTATTTAGAGCACTGAAAACAAGAAGAGATACTCCAAAATATGGTTTAATTTACCATGCGTCATTGGTTGGGCAGACCACACCAAAGAACAAAGGCAAGGTAAGGTGCTGTAAATATACTGTTGTGAGTTTGTTGGGAAAAACGAACATTTCTTGTTTCAGGTCCACTGTCAACATGAAATGTTGTCTGGTCTGATACAACAGAAACTAGATGTAAGTGAATTTCCTCTGCACTCCCAATCTGTTCTAGTAAAATGATTTTCATATTTCCTACACAGCTATCCTATAGCATCTTTGAGCTTGCACGTGTGCTTTTTTGATTAGTTCTGTGCTGTGGAATACAGTCAGAACACTGTCCATTTAGCTGTGTCAGAGCCTTTGGAATTGTAAAAAAAAAAGTACAGGAGCAGAGATGTCATGATGCAGTGTACAGGGACTTGAGACCACTTCTAGAGTATTCTGGACTCCTTATCCAAGGGTGTATGTTCTGACTAAGGAGCGAGCGTAATGAAATTTTACGAGACTGAATCCTAGGGTGGCAGGACTAACATCTGAAGAGAGACTGGATCAGTTAGGACTATATTCAGAGTTTAGAAGAATGCAGAGAATCTCAAAAACTTATAAAATTGTAAACAGGTCTAGACAGGTTAAATACACCCAATGACCAGGGAACACAGAACCAGAGGTCACAGTCTAAGAATGCGTGTTGGGCCATTTATGACTGAGGGGGCAAGGAAAAATTTCTTCACCCAAGTGTTGACAGCCTGTGAAATTCAGTACCACAGAAAGCGGTTGAGGCCAAACATTGGGAGTGGGAGTCGGTCATTTTGGCCCTTCGAAGTTCCATGATTGATTGCCCCACTCTGTACCCTGTTTCCCCCTTTCTCCCCATATTTTTGATCCCTTTAGCTTGAATGTAACTCATTCTTGAAAACAAACATTCAAATTACTTAGATTAGATTACTTAGTGTGGAAACAGGCCCTTCGGCCCAACAAGTCCACATAGCCCCGCCGAAGTGCAACCCACCCATACGCCTACATTTACCCCTTACCTAACACTACGGGCAATTCAGCCATGGTTCCTGTGCAATTATCTATACTCAATATCTAGAAAAAAATATTGTTACCTGAGAGTTCAATGTCTGAAAGGCTGTAAACACTTTTCTGGTTCAGATGTGAATGGTAGGTATTTCCATCAGAAGATGTTGGGGTACAAACTCTAAGCGCCAACAACTTTGAAGAGCAGAGAGAAGTGAAGAATTGAACGCCAAAGGGAGGAAAAGAGGTGTGCTAGTTGAGGGGGGTTGTACTTCAAGATGTCTGTCAATATATCCTGCATAGACATATTAACACTTGACGTGCTAACTTTGACCTAGAGTAGTTTGGTGGATTTGAGAAGTGAGAAAATGTTTCACCGACCATTAGTAGCTTACAGAACAAAAATTCTGAAATTGTATTTGTCTCCCAATAGATCTCCAGGATGTTGGCAGCGAAGTCAGCTTTAGCAATTCGATATGATGCTCTGGGTGAGGATACAAATGCAGAAATGGGTGTGGAAAACAGAGCCAAGCTGGAAATCCGCATAAGACACTTGGAAGAAAAGGGGGTAAGTAACTGCTGGAATGTCCAAGTCAGTGAGACCCTTGTGTAGCATGTTTATTCAGAAATACCTGGCCTGAGATACCAGTAACTGTTAACTTGTGGAATATTAGTCTTTGTCATCTGTACTTCCCTCAAGTGTTTGTTTTAACCTTTACTTTCACTTTTGATTTGTAGATGAGAAGGATCAGTGGCACAGGAAAGGCCCGTGCACAATTTGATAAATACCAGCACAAGAGGTATTTGTCCTAAATAACAATTTTAAAATTTGTTAGATTTTGTAGAATCCTATTCTGAAGGGAAGGTACTTTTGGGAAATGGAGAAATTGAAAATTTTTTTAAAAACCAGGTGACTTCGTGGAAGTCTTAGTGTGGTGCTGGAAAAGTACAGCAGGTCGGGCAGCATCCAAGGAGCAGGAAAATCGACGTTTCGGGCAAAAGCCCTTCATCAGGAATCCACACCGCACACTCGACTCTAATCTCCAGCGTCTGCAGTCCTCACTTTGGCCTTCGTGCAGATCGTGTCTGCATTCCCTATTGCCCAGTTAGAAGCATAGTTATACAACATGGAAGCAGACCCTCTGTGCTGACTATTTTCCATACTAACCTAGTCCTACTTGCCTGTGTTTGGCCCATATCCCTTAAACCCTTTCTAATTCATGTGCCAATCCAATTGTTTTTTTAAATATTGTAACTGTTACATGTATCTACCATTTGATACGTGAACTACACTCTGTGTGGAAAAAGTTGCCCTTTGGGTCCTTTTAAAGCTTCACTCTCTCCTTAGTTATGCCCTCTAGTTTTGATCTCCCACCCTAAGGAAAAGACCTTTACTATTCACCTTAACTGTGCTCCTAATGATTTTACAAACCTCCCAAGGTCACCCCTCAATCTCCTATACTGCAAGGAAAAAAAATCTCACCTTATCCAGTCTCTCCTTATAACTCAGACCCTCCAGTGCAGATAATATCCTGGTAGATCTTTCCTGCACCCCTTCCAATTTAGTAGTATCCTACCTATAGCAGGGTGACCAGAACTGTACACAGTACTCCAAAAGTGGCCTCACCAACCATCTGTGCATCTGCTTCATGATGTCCTAACCCCTGTACTCTGTGCACTGACAAATGATGGCAAGTGTGCCAAACATTGCCTTCACCAACCTGTCTATCTACAACTCCACTTCCAAGGAACTACGTACCTGAACCCCTAGGTGTCTATTCAACAACATTCCCCAGAACCCTATCATGTGTAAAGCAAAGTGCAACACCTCACAATTTTATATAAATTAAACTGCATCTGCCACTGCTTGGCCCATTGACCCAGTTGATTAAATATTAAGTTACCTTCAGTGTACACCATAACTATCATCCACAAATATACCAACAGTGTCTCCTAAATTCTCATCCAAATCGTGGACCCAGTACCAGTCCTTGGAACACCACAGGCCTTCAGTTCAAACAGCAACCCTCCACCACCACCCTGTCACCTGCTGTTGAGCCAATTTTGTATGCATTTGGTTAGCTCTCCCTGGGTCCCATGTGATCTATCTTTACTAATCAGTCTACCATGTAGAACCTTATCAGAAACCTTGCTAAAGTCCATTTGGGTAGCATCTAATGCGCTGCCGTATCTGCCATCTTGATCGCACCCTCAAAGGATTCCTCCTCCAATGTTTCAGTCGCAAGATTTGGAAGTAATATTTATTTTTGTAGATTAGCTTCTTTTCAACGTTGCTAATATGAAAGAGACGTGTGTTTGAAATCTTCGACAATGGCCTCAACAGTAACATGCATGTTTTGTTTTGGCACCCAGCTCTCCAGACCAGGTGGCCCAAGGCAATATCTAAGAATGCTAAGTCAGTTGATCACAATCAGGGTAGAAGTTGAATTTGAAACTGTTCAATATGTTTGAGTCACTTGTAAAATGTGTGTGGATACTGAATGGGAACAGAATTTCTGCTCGAAGGTCAACAATATCTGTCTAGGTCTTGCATGGCTTAGAACTCTTATAAGATACAAAGGGTTGTGAGGACTAAGCATGTATCCCAGAAATAATCAGTACCTTCCGGATGAAAATGGTTGAGAGTTGGATGGAAAGAAAGAAAATGTTTTGTACTATTCTAATTTATTTTTTCTGCTCAGTGAGGTCAAAACCTATGACCCATCTGGAGACTCGACTCTCCCTTCAGCCTCAAAGAAAAGGAAGTTTGAGGAAGTGGATAATGAGGGAGAACAGAAAGAAGTGAAATCCAAAAAAAAGGCCCGGCTTTCAGAGCCTGCTATGACAGGTTAGTTTTTGTTTGGAACTCTGCTTTTGGGTTTTTAACCACTTCAGTATATTTAGTCTTTTTGGATCCTGAACTGATTCAAATAATCGTTTCAGTTTGTATGACACTTCAAGTGAGGATGGGGATTAAGATTGCTGTCTGCAATGAGAATGTCTCATAGTCTTAATTCTTAATTTCAACATGAACTGTTATTTGTAGCTGTGCACATCTCTTTACTGCTTTCTGCAAGGCTTTTAATCTGATCCTTCCCTCCTGTTACCAAGTAGGGCAGATAAGATTTTTGCATACTCGTGTTGCTTGTTCAAGATAAATGTGCATCGTTCAGGCTATCTGACTGCATAACTTCTTGGCTGTGGGAGTGAAAGGCATTTTATCTTCTGGATCTCTTTGAGATGCATATCTCAGAACAGATTAAACAAGTTTTACTGACACTAATTTTTGCCACTTATTTCCCTCACTTCTGCTTGATTAGTTGAGTTTTGAAAGAGTATTCTCTTGTATTTTGCACAACTGGTAATTTTTCCATTTCTCATCCATCATCCTTTCCCTAAATTTGGTTGATTGTGCTCTTGTATTGAACTTTGACTCCGTTCACATTTTTCAACAAGGTTTCTGTGTTTAACTTTGGAATATATGGAGCATTCTTCATTCTAGTTCTCCCTAGGTTCCTTCCTTTATTTCCTCTCTGGTATACTGTTGTTGCCATTTTCTGAACTAAAGTTACTTGACTTCTCATTTTCACTCTTTCCTGTCAATCTTTTCCCTTTCCTTCCCATCCTCCAAGTTGAACTGTTCTCTTCTTCGGCTTGTCTCACTCACACATCTGAGAATTGGCTATCTGTCAAAATCCCTTATGAATCTGTAGCTACTTTCTTTGCACTTAATCCCCTCACTCTCGTTCTGAGGATTCTACATTGACATATGAGACCTTCTATACTGGCATTGATTTCTTGTTTGAAGGGGCATCACCCCTAATCAAAGTTGATAAGGTCCTGACTGTGTCTGTTCCACTTAGCTCTTTTTCTTTCTCCTCTAAAAGCTCACAGTAGTGTTTCCTTGTTCTCCTCTTCCTCCCAAGCTGTCTCCTTATTCAGTACATCATTCTCCAGTATTTCCACCAGCTCTCTCTGCTACCATCAAACACATCTTCTGAAGGAAGTGTGTCCTCCAACACTGGTCAGTTCCTGGCTTCATTTCAACAGCCTCCACCCTTTTCGTGGCACCTTCCAATGGAAACATAAGAGACGCTACAATTGCCTTACCTGCTCACTATTGAAAACCCAGTCACAGCTTACAGGTGAAATGGCAAATTGCTTGTGCCACTGAGTTGTATAATGTATCATTTGCTGTTTGTGATCCTGCCACCCTTTACATCAGGTAAATTTAGCTTGCAAGTGTGACCCTATGCTTTCCATAACCTTTTGTTTTAATTCTCCACTCCAGCTTTGGCATCTGTGAAGTTTAGTGTTGTCTCAAGGAACAGCATTGTATCTTTCGAATCAGTATTTCAGAGCCTTCTGGGCTGGACATTGAATTCAACAATTTCAGTTTGTAACCTTTATTCCTGTTTATTTATTTTGATTTTTGCATGGTTACTATTCGTAACTTTCCATTTTCCAAAGAATGCATTTCCTCAAGGCATCTTCTGATTGTCCCAAGACAATTATTGATCCCCTGTCTTTGTTTTTCATGCTATCATTCACTTTCCCTTCCATTGTACTTTAAAACTATTACTTTTCTTAACTTTTTCCAATGCTGATAAAAGGCAATTGACCTGAAATGTGAACCTGTTTTCTCTGTACCAGTGTTGCTAGACATGCTGAGGATTTTCACCATTTTCTCTTTTGTAATGCAGAATTCCAGTATCTGCAGTATTTTGTTTTTGTATTGTCCATTTTCCTTCTTTGGTTCGGCTACTCGCTGTCCTCGTCAGCTTTCCTGGTTTGAACTTGTTCAGATTTACAGGTCTGTTTTTATAAGCTGAGTTGCCCCAAGGTTTAGGAGCTTCCAAGTCTTTGTTTGTTTGGAAGGTTGTGGCTTTTTGATTTTCTGTCAGTCAAGTGCATGGTGAGTTACTCCATACCATGTGGATCCTCCTGTTCCTGACTGGTCTGAGTTCAGAAATCAATGGACCAGTGCTGCACTCTGGATGGAATCATAATTATATACTTTCTTATTTCAAGAACCTGTTGAAGAAGCTGAGCCACCAACCAAGAAGAAAAAGAAGAAAGAGAAGAAGCAGGAGATGGATGTAAAACAGGAAGAGGAGGAACCATCAACTTCCTTTCTTACAGAAGAGGTAAGAGCGTGAGGATTGAAGTGTTATGCAGGTAGTGGTTACACAAATCTTGGGTGCTCTTACGATTGGGTAGTATATTGTTTTGGGTTGGGGATTGATTCAGGGAAAGTAAACAGGGTTAAATGAAGCAAGGGCTATTAAGTTTTGTTGGGAAGGGTGTTTAGGTGAAAGTAAGAGAATACAGCACAGGAACAGGCCTTTCAGCCCGCCAAGCCTGTGCTGATGCTTAATTCTTACATAGCCCCGCTACTTATTTCTGTCCCTCCGATACAAATGGAAGGTGAACAACAAGAATGTTTCTAACGTGCCTGCTTCCACCACTTCCACTGGCAGTGCGTTCCAGGCACCCACCACCCTTTTTTATATTCAGTACCCTGGCTGATGAAGGCAAGCATGCTGTATGCTGTCTTGACCATCCTAGCTACCTGTGTTGCCACTTCAAGGGATTTGTGGACCTGTACAATCAGATCCCCCTCTGTGTGTCAATGCTGCTAAGTATTTTGCCATTTATTGTATTGTTTGCTCCTGAATTTGATCATCCAAAATGCATCACCCTGCATTTGTCCAAATTGAACTCCATCTGCTATAACTCTGCCCAAATCTGCAATCTGCTGTGTCCTTTGACAAACCTCATCATTATCTGCAACTCCTTCAGTTTTGATGTTGTTCGCAAACTTACTAATCAGGCCATCTACATTTTTTTTTTCAGACCACTTTAATATATTACCAACAAGTCAGGTCCCAACACTCATCTCCATTCCAAAAAGCACCCTTCCACCAATAGTGTCTTCTATGACCAGGCCAGTTCTGATTCCATCTAGCCATACATTCTGGAACACGAGACTCTACCTTTTGTCTCAGCCTGCCATGATGCTTTACTGAAGTCAGAGTAGACAATATCCACTGCCCTTTCCTCATCAATCATTCTTGTCACTACCTCAACAAACGTCGTCATATGATATCAAGTTATAGTCCAATACGTTTATTTGAAGTCACAAGCTATTGGAGCATTACTCCTTCGTCAAGTGAAGTCTGATTCTCCTCCACCTGATGATGGGGAAGTGCTTCAAAAGCTTGTGATTTCAAGTAAACCTGTTGGACTATAACCTGATATCATGTGTCTTCTGACTTGGTCCACCCGAGGCCAACAGTGGCTCCTCCACATTTCAAAACTCAACCTTAAGTTGGTGAGTCATGACCACCTCTGCACAAACCTATGTAGCCTATCACCATTAAGTCCATTCACTTGCAAATTGAATACATCTTCTCTATCTTGTCCATTAGCTTCCCCACTACTGACGTCATGTTCTCTATTTTCCTCCTCAAACAAAGGAACAACTTTGGCCATTTTCCAGTCCTCTGGATCTTCACCTGAGGATGAAAAGGGTACAAAGATATCTCTTAATGCCTCAGCTATTACCTCCTTGCCATCCACAGTATCTTGGGATACAATCATGAACATGAGATTACATCATTCTGTCATTCCTGATCCCTAATCGTGATCTGCATTGTTCTAGATTTTTATTCAGAAAAGTTTCCCAGTCACTGAAATAATTGCCCCTGTCAATACTAGGATTATCCCTGCACCACTTTTGAACAAAGCCATTCTTCTGCTGTCCTTGGGTCTTTTCAACCCTGTATCTGTGGAGATTAGAAAATTATCGCCAGTCTGACTTCAGTCAGCAACCTTTTGCATGCCATTGGTCCTGGTGATCAATCAATTTTCCTCATACCAGCTTTTTTTCAATTTTTAACTCCTCTTTCTCTTTCACTTGGCAGTACTTTCTTCGTAAAGTCAGGTGTAAAGTGCTCATGCTGTTTCAACTGATTGACTCTTTCTTTTGTTTAGTTCTTTTTCTTGGTTCTGAATTGTCCCCATCCTGTTACTATCCTTGTTATGAATTATATGCACAAGACTTCAGATTCTCTTTTATATTGATTGCCAGCCTGCTCCCATGTTGTCGTTTTGCCCCTCAATTCCTGGCACTTCCTTTTATTTTGTCCATTGAATCCTTTGCAACATATTTTGTTTCCTCAACAACTGTACTGTTGCTGAAGAAACTTGGGGTTGGTGTTCAGCTACATAGTTCTTTGAAAGTTGTATCACAGGATGGTTAAGAAGGCATTTAGCACCCTTCATAGAATCCCTACAGTGTGGAAGCAGTGCATTTGGCCCAACAAGTCTATGCTGACCCTCTGAAGAGTATCCACTTGGGCACGTTCCCCTACTCTATTACTCTGCATTTTACTAATGCACCTAACCTACACATCCCTAAACATTGGGCAATTTAGCTTGGCCAAATCACCTTGGACTGTGGGAGGAATGTGCAAACTCTGTACAGACAGTCGCCCAAAGCTGGCATCAAACTCAGGTCCCTGGCCTTGTGAGGCAGCAGTGCTAACCACTGAGCCACCGTGCCACCCACCTACTTTCATTGTTCAGACTACTGAGTATAACAGTTAGGACATCATGTTGAGGCTGTATAGGACGTTGAGGAGGCCTCTTTTTGAAGTCCTCTGCTGTGTTCTAGGAAGGATATTATTGGAGAGGGTTTGGAAAAGATTTACATTTAAGTTATTTGTAGCGGTACATGAATAGAAAAGGTTTAAGGGAATATGGGCCAAGTGAGAGCAAACAGGACTAGTTTAGTTTGGGACATTTGATTGACATGGAGAAATTGGATCAAAGTGTCTTTTTCCATATTCTACCTCTTTTCCTGTCAGGCTAACTGGTAAATCATCCCTTGTTTTGCATCTTTCATTCTCTTGAATGACAATGTAACATTTACTACTTTCCAATGAACTGAGAATATTCTAATTCTGGAGTTTTGAACGTCAAACAGTAGGTATGCTCTCCCTTCGGAATTGGTTCCAAAGAGGTTGTACCATGCTCTGCTTAAAATTGTAATTCTTTGTTCTGTCTCCATAAATGTTGTCAGATCTGCTGAACGTTTCCAGCACTTTGGTTTCATATAATCATAGGTTATAGTAATTGACATTTTGCCTTTTCAAAAATTTTCAGATCCCAGAAAAGAAGAAGAAGAAGAAAAAGAAAGTGAAAAGCGAGTGACCTGTTTCCAGTAAATGATAGACTCTAATTCTGTTCAAAGCTTCAGTCGGCCCTAACTGTCCTTTTTATTCAAAAGGGGGAAAATGTTTTTATTATGCAAGATATATGTTTTTTGATGGCAGTTACCAGAACCATTCGATTGAAGCAAGACTGTTCAATTATTTTTCTATGAAAATGGTAAACCTTTTGGTATAAGAAATGGGGCTTCATTTTCAAATAAACTGTGGCCCAAAACATTTGTTTCTTGTAACGGTAGTAATTGGAAGAATGGGCATTTTGTCAAATACATTTTCCATTGTGCAGAAAGAATACGCAAACAAAGTATTTTGAAAATCATTTGAATTCTTTAAAATGCTATTTTCAGTAGAAGTGACTAAGAACTCAGGTGCATGCTTGTCAGGAAGGAAGCCTTCCCATCCTTATCTGTACTGGCCGGCACATTTTTCCACCCCTCCTTTGAGCAGCTAAGACGGGTGTAGACAGCAACTCCCAGATGCGCTGAGTTTATCAGAATTTGTTTGCTTTCGGCTGCTAAACATCTATATATTTATTCATGGAGAAACGTAGAACACTAGCTCTGTTCGTGCAGCCAATAACAAAGGTTGTTTTAATGCTGAGTTGGCTTAATCTTGGCCCGAGTGGTCATTATACCTGATCACAGCTCTCTGAAAATGAAAGAAAAAACATTTTGGCAGACTTTGCCAGTCATTGCCTGGGGATGCATGCAAAGAAACGGCACTGATAGTAAAAAAACACTGATTTTGTTCATTGCATGTGAAAGTAGTTCTGCTACTGGTGATCTGGGAAATACTCACCTGTGACTCTCAAAAAAACAACTAGACGCGATTGACAACACAACATTTTAAGAATACAGGGCGACCCTGTTAACTGCAGGTCCTGCTACTGTGGTTTCACTTAGACGTGGTTTACCACGGCCCGAACATATTACAGGGAACATTGCAGAACCAGAGTCTGGGGACTGCTGGGAATGTAAATTGCCCATTTAAATGAATGGGTTCACTTTTCCTATCTGTGGTTTCAGGCTTCCACAATAGGTCTTGGAATGTATCCCTGCAGGTACAGGGGGACTATGTAATTACAAAGGCAACATGGAAGTGTCATTAAATTGTGTTTTTTGTCACTTAAACTATTCGCAGTACGTGAGTGTCATACAGTGTATTTTGAGCTGGAGCAACATCAAGATTAACAAAACTAATGCTTTCTTGGCATTGGATTTTTTTTGTCGGGTGTCTTGCTGGTCTTGCACATGGTACAACTAGTATTAACTTTTAATATTGGGCTCTGCACTGGTAGGGAAATTATTTAGTTACTATCAACATTAGCTCATATAAGAGTTTTGCACAATTTGATTATGATCATTTTTTTGTCATACTCGTATCTTTAACATAAGCTTTGCTGGGCAAGCCGGGTTCATTTTGGTTTGTCAGGCAAGAATGCTACAGCTTGGAATTCCTCTTTGAGCAGAGGCTCTATCTTTAATGGCCATACCTGGTTGGAAATATCTGGTTCCTCCAACTCTGTTCAGCTGGTGAGCAAATTGGAGGAACATGAATTTTAGACTGATAATTGGGTAAAGGGAACCACAAAATGTGATTCTTTACCAAGATGCAATGTATGTACTACCTGAGATGATCAGGGGAGCTACGCCAAGAACAATCTGAATTGCTTGCTTAAGCACCATGGAGCACAGTTCTGCGAAGGGGTCAGGTAAAACTGAGAAAATGGTATCAGAATAGCTTTAATTAAGATGTGTAGTACCACTCAATCATGTTAAGACCAACTGCACAAAGAAGACTTCTTGGTAAAAACAATGACTGCAGATGCTGGAAACCAGATTCTGGATTAGTGGTGCTGGAAGAGCACAGCGGTTCAGGCAGCATCCGAGGAGCAGTAAAATCGATGTTTTGGGCAAAAGCCCTTCAGGAAGACTTCTTGCTGAGTGAGTATCAGCCTAGGAGTTAAATTGGAAGAACTTGTTGCCAACACAACACACCTGCAAATATTTAGTGGTAATGCTGCCCAGGCATTCTTAATGATACCTCTGGCAGAAAAACAATAGTGCTGCTCAACTGGGGTTGGATGGGGGACTGATGAGAGGGTGGAGTAAGAGGGAAGGCAATGGGAGGGTCATGGTGACAGAAGCATTTATTTTCATAAAAACATATAAAGTATTCAATACCTGCATATCTTTTATTTCATTTAATCTCATTTTCTTTCGGTATCTGTATTTTGCCTGTTTTTCAAATTGTATTCTGTACCTCACATTTCCTTGTCAAAACTACCAAACTGACACATGATCAGTGTTAACCCAAACGCACCAATTGGATTTCACTATCCTCAGTATAGAGGAGATAGACACAGTGGTAATATCAGTAGGCTAATTAGGATGCCTAACTTTAAATGCCACCAACTGTAGTATTGGAGTGTGAATTTAATATTAACTATAGACCAGTCATTGGGGAACTGCTAGAGTATTGTGAAGGATATAATAGCAGACAGATATTGAGAAACAATATGATCAAGCAGAGTCAGCAAAGCTTCATGAAAGGAAAATCATGCCTGACAATTTTATTAGAATTTGAGTGGGCGGCACGGTGGTACAGTGGTTAGCACTGCTGCCTCGCAGCGCCAGAGACCCGGGTTCAATTCCCGCCTCAGGCGATTGACTGTGTGGAGTTTGCACGTTCTCCCCGTGTCTGCGTGGGTTTCCTCCAGGTGCTCCGGTTTCCTCCCACAGTCCAAAGATGTGCAGGTCAGGTGAATTGGCCATGCTAAATTGCCTGTAGTGTTAGGTAAGGGATAAATGTAGGGGTATGGGTGGGTTGCGCTTCGGCGGGGCGGTGTGGACTTGTTGGGCCGAAGGGCCTGTTTCCACACTAAGTAATCTAATCTAATGACGAGCAGTGCAGATAAAGGAGAACCTGTTGATTTCTCAGAGGCATTTCAAAATATTGTACAAAGGTTATTTAACAAAAGCCCATGGTGTTGGGGAGAGCATATTAGCATGGATAGAGAATTGGCAAGCTGCTATACAGTTGGAACAAGGTGGGCATTTTTGTGATTAGCTGAAAATATGTTGCTGGTAAAGCGCAGCAGGTCAGGCAGCATCCAAGGAGCAGGAGAATTGACGTTTCGGGCATGAGCCCTTCTTCAGGAATGAGGAAAGTGTGGCAAGCGGGCTAAGATAAAAGGTGGGGAGGGGCGTTGGGCGATAGATGGAAGGAGGTTAAGGTGAGTGTGATAGGCCGGAGAGGTCAGGAAGAAGATTGCAGGTTAGTAAGGTGGTGCTGAGTTTGAGGGTTGGGACTGAGACAAGGTGGGCGGAGGCGAAATGAGGAAACTGGAGAAGTCTTGAGTTCATCCCTTGTGGTTGGAGGGTTCATAGGCTGAAGATGAGGCGCTCTTCATCCAGCCGTCGTATTGCTATGGTCTGGCAATGGAGGAGTCCAAGGACCTGCATGCGCTTGGTGGAGTGGGAGGGGGAGTTGAAGTGTTGAGCTACGGGGTGGTTGGGTTGGTTGGTCCTGGCATTGAAATGCAAAACTTGCGCCAAATCCTTGTCTCAGTCCCAACCCTCGAACTCAGCACAACCTTCCTGACCTCTCCGCTCCCATTCCGGCCTATCACCCTCACTTTAACCTCCTTCCACCTATCGCAGTTCCAACGCCCCTCCCCCAAGTCCTTCCTCCCTACCTTTTATCTTGGCCCGCTTGGCACACTTTCCTCATTCCGGAAGAAGGGTTCATGCCCGAAACATCGATTCTCCTGCTCCTTGGATGCTGCCTGACCTGCTGTGCTTTTCCAGCAACACATTTTCAGCTCTGATCTCCAGCACCTGCAGTCCTCACTTTCTCCTCGGGCATTTTTGTGATGGCAACTTGAAACTAACGGAGTGCCACAAGGATCAGTGCTAGTGCCACATTTATTTATAACATTAGCTGCTAAGAGGGAAGCAAATGTACATACCTAAACATTGTGAAGTTTTAGTTTTGGCATTGGACACAGTCTGGAGAAGGGTTACTGGCTGATACCAGGTTTGGAGGAACTCTTAAGAGGAGAGGTTGAATAGGTTTGGCCTGCATTGGAGTTAGGAGATTTAGAGGTCTTATTGAAACATGCATTCTCAGAAGCTTTCCAAGTTAGATGTAAATGTTGCCCCTTGTGGGAGATTGGAGACCAGAGAGCATAATCCTGAGGGGTTGCCCATTGATTACAAGGAATTTTGTCTCTGTGGGTGGTGGTTCTGTGAAATTCTTTAGTTAACTCTAAACATCTGACAATCTTAATAAGAGAATCAAGGGGTCTGAGGAAAAGAGTTTTGTTATCAGATGAGCCATGATCTTATTGAACAGTGGGGCAGGCTCAGTGACCTACTTCTCCATCCTCAGCGTTGTGCTTTATTTGCATCATCAAAATATGACCAACAGGTGGCAGAACTGCACTTTGCAGTGTATTGCCGAAAAACAAAATGTTGCAGTTGACAGCTGTAATTCATCCTTGTTCCAAAAAACTGGGAACGTTGCCAACCCTTTGGTGGGAAAATTCTTAAGACAATTGTTCAGTACAAAGTTAATTCTTACTTGGAGCATGGGTTAATGAGAGATAAGCACTTATTTTATGAAAAACAATTGGTAAAGAAATACAGCTTGGATTCATAAGGGAAGCTAATCTTTGAACTTTTGTGCTTTTTTTCTTTTCGTTCAGAGGATGTTGGTGTTACAGGCGCCACCAGCACTTACTAGCCACCTCACATTGCCCTTGAGCTGATGAGCTGTCGTCTTGAACTGTAGCAGTAGCTATGGATTAAGTATGTTCCGTGGTGCTGATCTGATGGAGTTCTAAGATTTTGACCTTACCAGCTGTGTTGAATTGCTGCAGTGCATTTTGTAGATGGATAGTGTTAGCAAACTTTACCATGTGGCAGCGACAGAGGGAGTGAATGCTCAAGATGGTCGTTGAGATGCCAAATAAGGAGCCTGTTTGTCCTGGATGACCTCCAGCTTCTTGAATAATGTTGGTGGTGTTCTCATCTAGGTATTTGAGGAGTATTCCATTACACTCTTACTTTGAACCTTCTAGTTTGGCGAGTTAGTGAATTTCCCACCAGAGAATTCCCAACCTTTGATTTGCATGGTATCCACAGTATTTATGTCTGTGCCTTTACAGTTTCCTGTCAACGGTAACCAAGATGATGATAGTCGTGGATTCAATTGGACACGAATGTCAAGGGGCATTGGTTAGATTCTCTTGGAAATATTGGACAGCATATACATGAGACATTATTTGCTTATTAGTCCAAACCTGAATATTGTCAAAGTCTTGCTGCATTTGGACATGGACTGCGTCAATATCTGAAGTCACTCTTGGTGCTTTGATATTTTAGTTACCTACTCGGTGCATTCCATATCCTTATCAACCATTGATTCTTCCAATTGGTGTCCAACATGCTTGAGTATGGATTTGGGAGAGATAGGTACTAATTACCAAGTGGTTCACATGCCCACATTTGACCTGATGCCAAGGGACTTCCATGTGGTTTGGAGTCTATGTTGAGGATACCAGGGCGACTCTGCACTCGCTGCATTCTACTGTGCCACCACTACTGGTTGGCCTTTCCTGTTACTAAGACAGGGTATATTCAAGGATAATGGTGTTGTAAAAACAAATTGCTGGAAAAACTCAGCAGTATCTGCTGAAAGAAAGCTGAATTAACATTTCAGACCCAATGATGACTACAGAATAATGGTGAAACTAATTGGGCTTACTGTTAAGTACATCAAATAATGTCCACTGTTGCACATGTGTAAGTGTAGAATTTTGGAAGTTGCTTTTGAGTGATACTTCAAAACATGAAACTCCAAAACACAACAAAGATGTTAAAGTAGGTGATAAGTTGCAGCTGTAGTTTGTGGTACATCAGTGTGAAACACAGTAGCCATGTCTGCAGCTTGACGTACTTGAGACGGAACTGAGTTTTCTGAACTGAGGATTCTGAGTTTTGTACACTTCAGAGCCTCAGGGAGGAAGGTGGTTACCTGGACACTTGGATCCAGAAGGCAATGACACTACTTGTGTTAAGCACTTCAGATTTGGTTCTTAGTCAGGGACGAGAGGGTGTGACTGCGGAAAACAGGTATAGTGCAGGCGATCACATTGGAGGAACTTGAATCCTTGTGTTGTCTAATAGGTTTAAGCATCTGGCTTGAGTAGAGAAGAGCAGGGACAACAGGGAGATTGAACAGGCAGACTATAGCACCAAGATACAGAATCAAATACAGATATTTGAATTGTAAGGAGTAAAAAGGGAGGTACTTACAGTCTGGGATGGTCTAGTTAAGGGGAGGCAGATCCTGCAGTGGAGAGCATGAATCTCAAAAATTGTCTTGCTGGCCTAGTGCTAAGGTTAAAGGAGTCTCCTCGGGGCTAGAAAAAAAATTGGAATGGCAGAGGAGGAATCCATTTGTCATCTACATGGGTGCCAATAATGTAGGACTACTAAAGAATATCTCCTGAGGGATTATGCACAGCTCGAGGCTAGATTGAAAAACAGAACCACAAAGGTGGTAATCTCTTGGTTATCTGAGGCATGGCCAAATTGGCATAGAGAAAATAAGATCGAAGAACTAAATATGTGGCTCAGATTGTTTTGGAAGAAATGGGTTTCAATGAATGGGGACCTGGCACTCTGAGGAACAAGGGAGCCTTTTCAATTAGGATGGAACTGCACTGGCACCTAATATCCTGGTGAATTTAATTATTGCAGTTGTGGAGAGGGCTTTAAACTAAATAGTTAAAAGGATTAATCAGAGGAGATTTAATGAGAAATGATGTGCTAGTTTGATTTTTAAATAAGGATTAACCAAGTGCAACAAGAAAGAACAGAGCATAAAACATGAGTGCATTAGCAAATAGGCCCATTAAGGGAAAAATTATAAAATGACAAAATTAAAGTCTCTTAATCCAAAATTCATGAAATGTTTGTAAAGATGGATGAATTGAAAGCATAAATATAAAGAATAAATATAATATATCCATCACAGAGATGTCAATGTGATGAAACCTGAGAGTTAAATATTCAAGCTTATTTGATTTTCTCAAATGATGAGATAAAAGGAAAGGTTTGGTAGCTCTTGATAAGGATGGGATAAGTATTGTAAAGGTCACTTTTGCACTGTGGACTAAAAAACTACCACTATATTGAAATTATGGAAGTTATTCTTTATTTATTCAACCTGTGGAATATGGCCAGTTGCCCTGAGAAGGCAGTGATGAGCTAGTTTGAACCACTGTTATCCATCTATTGTAGGTAAACTCTCAATACCTGTTTTGAGGGTATTCCAGGATTTTGACTCCGTGACAGTGAAGAAACATGATTTATTTCCATGTCAGGACAGTGAGTGGTTTGGAGGGGAATTTGCAGGTGGTGCTATTCCCACATAGCTGCTGCCTTTTCCCTTAGAGATTGAAAACCCACTGCCAATTCCATGTGCTGTCTAAGGATTGGTGAATTTTCTGCAGTGTATCTGTAGATAGTAGCAGCAATGTGTCATGAGCATCGGTGGTGAAGGGAGTGCTTGGGGGTGTAGCGCCAATCAATAGAGCTGCTTTTACTGCATGGCGTCGGCTTTGAGTGATGGAGCCGCACCCGTCCAGGCAAGTGAGAAGCATTCCATTACACTCCTGATTTGTGAAAGGGGAAAAAATAACTTTTCAATATCTGTAAAAAGGTTAGATTCTCAACCAGAGAATGGTACATCACTGTACAAGAACAACCTTATCTCATCAGCAAAGAATCTGGTATGAGTTAAAAGAAAACATCTCTTGCACGTCTGTGATCTGAATTGGTACCCAAACTCTTGTTTCTGATTTTTTTTTTCTCCCCCCAGTATAATACTTGTCTCTTGTATTTGTTTTTATTGCATGTGAATTTTAAGAAAGATAAAATATAAGTTAGTTACTAGCCATGTTTTCTCACCACTGGTTGAAAATAGTTTAACACTAAATAGTTATTTTCTTGAACCTGAAAACTTAGTATTTTGCATATTCCTTTAGTCTGAATTAGTTAGGTAAAACTAGACAATTTGGTGATTTATTCAAACTTTCACAAATTTCTGACTCAGTAGGGGGGCTTGATTTGCAGTGCGCTACTACCTTAGTGAATAGTGGCAGTGTAGTTGCAAGAAATTGCTCAGAACATCAAGATGTAGAATCAGGTTGGATGAAGTTTACATAATTGCATGTGAAAGATGATACCGCTGGGAGTTGTTTAACTGACCCCAGAGTGGGAGTGATTGTTTCAACACTGTAGGACAGTATGAGTCAAGAAATAATGGGGGCTTATAAGAAATACTCGAAATAGTGGGATTTTAATGTTCTTATAGATTGGATAAACCAAATTGAAGGTAGGTTTGAGGAGAGAGAAATCATTAGAATTTTACAGATGAGAAACCTGGTTTTGAAACTAGTGTCTTAAATGTCAAGACATTACAAAGCCGGCATTGGCTACAGAGGATTGGGGAAATTGGTTAAAAGGTAAGATGGTAGAGAATTGGTAGCTGACACTTGAGAATTTACTTCACATTCAATGAAGGTATGTTCAATTGAGAAACGGCCTCCATGAAAATGATGTACCATCTGTTGATTCAAGTAATAGTTAAGGATGCTACCAAATTGAAATAAAAGGTATAAAAATGTTGCAAAATTAGCAGTAATACTGAACAAAGAAAACTTACACCCCAGCAACAGGCCCTTCAGCCCTCCAAGCCTGAGCTGATCCAAATCCACAGTCTAAACCTATAGCCCAATTCCTAAGGATCTGTATCCCTCTGCTTCTCACCTACTCATGCATCTGTCCAGAAGCACCTTAAATGAATCTACCATGCCTGCCTCTATTACCTCTGCTGGCAATGCATTCCAGGCACCTACCACCCTCTGTGTAAAGTATTTTCCATGTGTATCCCCTTTAAACTTTTTTCCTCTCACCTTTAATTCCCGCCTCAGACGACTGACTGTGTGGAGTTTGCACATTCTCCCCATGTCTGCGTGGGTTTCCTCCGGGTGCTCCGGTTTCCTCCCACAGTCCAAAGATGTGCAGGTCAGGTGAATTGGCCATGCTAAATTGCCTGTAGTGTTAGGTAAGAGGTAAATGTAGGGATATGGGTGGGGCAGTGTGGACTTGTTGGGCTGAAGGGCCTGTTTCCACACTGTAATGTAATCTAATCTTGAACATGTGACCTCTCGTTATTGAATCCCTCACCCTGGGGAGAAAGCTTATCTCTATCCACCCTGTCTATACTCTTGATTTTGTAGACTTCAATCAGGTTCCCCCCAATCTTTTTTTTTCTAATGCAAACAATCCTAGTCTATTCGACCTCTCTACGTAGTTAGCACCTTCCATACCAGGCAACATCCTCAAACCTCTCCATCCTCTCCAAAGTGTCCATGTTCTTTTGGTAATGTGTATTCTAAGTGCAGCTGAACCAAAGTCTTGTACAATTTTAACATAACCGACCAGCTTTTATACTCAATACCCTGTCCAATGAAGGCAAGCATACCATATGCTGCCTTGACCACACTACACCCTGTGCAGCCACTTTCAGGGTACAACAGATCTGAACACTGCTCATCAACTTTTCCCAAGGCTCTTATGTTTATGCTACAGTTCGCTCTCGAATTAAACTTCCAAAATGCATCACCTCATGTTTTCCTGGATTGAACTCCATCTGCCACTTTTTTGCCATCAGTCTATCTATATTCTCCTGTATCCTTTGACAGTCAGTCCCTATGCTTTCTGCTAGTCCACCAATCTGTGTCCATTTGCAAACTTACTGATCAGATCACCAATGCCCTCTTCCAGATCATTTATATATATCACAAGCAACAGTGGCCCCAGCACTGATCGCTGTGGAAAATTTACTGGTCACCTTTCTCTATTTCGAGAAACTTCCTTCACCTACTACTACTCCTCCTGTTGCTCAACCAGTTCTTTATCCACCTAGTGAGAACACCCTGTACATCATTGATTTCACTTTCTCTATTAGTTTACCATGGGGAACTTTATCAAACGCCTTACTAAAGTCCATGTATATGACATCTCCAGTCCTTCCTTCATCTATCAACTTAGTCAATTCCTCAAAGAACTACATGAAGTTGGTAAGGCACGATCTCTCTCTAACGAAACCATTTTGCTTATCGCTGATAAGCCCATTCTCTTCCAAATATAAATAGATCCTATCCCTCAGTACATTGTCCAGCAACTTTCCCACCACTGACTTCAGGCTCACTGGTCTATAGCTACCTGGAATATCCCTACTACCCTTGAACAGGGGGACAATATTAGCAACTCTCCACCTCTGGTACTCCACCTGTGTTTAAGGATGTTACAAAAATATCTGTCAAGGCCCCAGCTATTTCCTATCACCTCCCTCAGGAACCTAGGATAAATCCCATCCAGTCCTGGGGATTTGTCCACCTTGAATATCCCTTAGCCTACCCAACACATCCTCCCTCCTTATGTCAATGTGATCCAGAGTAAATAAACTTCTATCTCTAATCTCAACATTCATCATGTCCCTCTCCTCAGTGAACACTGATGCAGAGAATTCATTGAGAATCTCACCCATTTTCTCAGGTTTGACACACAACCTTCCTTCCCCTTCAGTGGACCAACCCTTTCTCTAGTTAGGTAAAAACAATGACTGCAGATGCTGGAAACTAGATTCTGCATTATTGGTGCTGGAATAGCACAGCAGTTCAGGCAAGGAGCAGCGAAATCGACGTTTCGCGAAAAAGCCCTTCATCAGGAATAAAGGTAGTGAGCCTGAAGCGTGGAGAGATAAGCTAGAGGAGGGCGGGGGTGGGGAGAAAGTAGCATAGAGTACAATAGGTGAGTGGGGGAGGGGATGAAGGTGATAGGTCAGGGAGGAGAGGGTGGAGTGGATAGGTGGAAAAGGAGATAGGCAGGTAGGACAGGTCCGACAAGTCATGGCGACAGTGCTGAGCTGGAAGTTTGGAACTGGGTTGAGGTGGGGGAAGGGGAAATGAGGAAACTGTTGAAGTCCACATTGATGCCCTGGGGTTGAAGTGTTCTGAGACAGAAGATGAGGC
>NC_057716.1:33102836-33127028 GCF_004010195.1 Chiloscyllium plagiosum | reverse complement strand
TTTGATGGTGAGGTTGGGATTGGAGCAGAGGGATTGGAGGGCTGCGCGTTGTGAGGGTGAGAGGTTGGAGTGGGCGAGGGGGGTAGACAGGTTGAGGTGGTTAATGTCCTGGCGGCAGTTGGAAATGAAGAGGTCGAGGGCAGGTTATAGGCGAGCGCGGGGTGTCCAGGTGGATGCAGTGTGTTGGAGGTGGGCGAAGGGGTCCTATGAAGGTGGGCGGGAATCCTGATTGTGAAAGTAAGCTCGGAGGCGGAGGCGACGGGAGAATTGTTCGACATCATAGCGTGTATTAAATTCATTGATGCGTGGACAGAGGGGGATGAAGGTGAGTTTCTTGCCTTTTATATATGAATAAAAGGCCTTGGGATTCTCCTTAATTCTCACTCAAGCTATTTCATGACCTCTTTTAACTCTCTTGATTCCTCGTTTAAGATTGGTCCTACTCTTCCAATATTCCTCCAAAGCCTGTTCTGTTTTTATCTTTCTGGACCATATGTTCCCTTTTCCTCTTGGCTAGTTGCACAATTTCCCCTGTTACCTACAGTTCACAAATCTTGCTTTTCCTATCCCTTTGTTTTCAAAGGGACATGCATATCCTGCACTATCTTCGATCTATCTTTGAAAGCCTCCCACATAACAAATGTGGACTTCCCTTCAAATAGCTGCCCCCAATCCACATTTCCCAGCTGCTGATGAATTTTGATATGATTGGCCTTGGCATAGTTTAGTACTCTTAAGACTATTCTCATCTTTGTCTATGAGTATTCTAAAACTTACAGAATTTTGGTCACTATTCCCAAAGCAATCCCCCACTGCAACTTCTACCACCTGGCCTGGGACTTTCCACAACACCAGGTTCAATATGGCGCCTTCCCTAGTTGGACTATTGACATATTAATCTAGAAAACTCTCCTGGATGCCCCTTACAAATTCTGCCTCATCCAGACTTCTGACACGAAGTGTATCATGGTCAATGTTGGGAAAATTAAAATCTCCCATTACCACCACCCCTGTTGCCTCTACATCTTTCTATAATCTGTTTGCCTATTTGTTCTTCTACCTCACGTTCACTGGGAGGCCTGTAGTACAGTCCCAACAATGTAACTGCACCCTTATTTCTCAGCTCTACCCATAATGCCTCACTGCTCAAGCCCTCCATAGTGTCCTCTAGCACAGCTGTAATATCATCCCTGACCAGCAATGCAACTCCTCCCCCCCCCCCCCCCCAACCACTTTACCTCACTCCCTGTCCTGTCTGAAGCATCTATATCCCAGAACATTTAGTTGCTAATCATGCCCTTCCCTCAACCAAGTCTCTGATCGCAATAATGTCATACTCCCAGACACCAATTTAAGCCCTAAGTTTGTCTGCCTAACCCACTATACTTGCATTGAAGCATATGCACTTCAGACCACAAGTTCCTTTGTGTCCATCTGCTATCTGCCTACTCTTCCCCTTGGTAATGCTAACTTCATGATCCTGCTCCTTACACTCTCTAGTTTCCACCTCCCTGTCTAGTAGTCTTCTCTTCTAGTTCCCAGTCCTCTGCCACATTAAGTTAAACCTTTCCTGACACCAGTAGAAAAACTCCCCCAAGTGGGGGAGTCCAGAACTAGAGGGCATAGATTTAGGGTGAGGAGAAAGATATAAAAGAGACCTGAGGGGCAACTTTTTCATGCAGAGGGTGGGTACATTTATGGAATGAGCTGCCAGAGGAAGTGGTGGAGGCTGGTACAATTGCATCATTTAAAACGTATCTGGATGGATATATGAACGTGTAGGGTTTGGAGGGATATGGGCCAGGTTCTAGCAGGTGGGACTAGATTGGGTTGGGATATCTGGTTGGCATGGACGAGTTGGACCTAAGGGTCTGTTTCTGTGCTGTACATCTCTATGACATTAGTTCCAGTTTGGTTCAGGTGTAGACCATCCAATTTGTAATAGACCCACTTTCCCCAAACCGGTCTCAATGTCCCTCAAATCTGAACCCCTCTCTCCTACACCATCCTTCAAGCCATGTGTTCACCTTGTCTATTCTTTCATTTCTACCTGGACCAGCACGTGGCACTGGTTGCAACCCTGAGATCACCTACCTTTGAGACCCTCTAACTTCTCTCCTAGCTCCCAGAATTCTGCTTTCAGGACCACCTCTTGCCTGTGGGCGGCACGGTGGCGCAGTGCTTAGCACTACTGCCTCACAGCGCCAGAGACCCAGGTTCAATTCCCACCTCAGGTGACTGACTGACTGAGTGGAGTTTTCACGTCCTCCCCGTGTCGGCATGGGTTTCCTCCGGGTGCTCCAGTTTCCTCCCACAGTCCAAAGATGTGCAGGTCAGGTGAATTGGCCATGCTAAATTGCCCGACGTGTTAGGTAAAGGGTAAATGTAGGGGTATGGGTGGGTTGCGCTTCGGCGGGTCAGTGTGGACTTGTTGGGCCGAAGGGCCTGTTTCCACACTGTAATGTAATCTAAAGTAAAAAAAAC
Organism: Chiloscyllium plagiosum; assembly: GCF_004010195.1. Taxonomy (NCBI): domain Eukaryota; kingdom Metazoa; phylum Chordata; class Chondrichthyes; order Orectolobiformes; family Hemiscylliidae; genus Chiloscyllium; species Chiloscyllium plagiosum. Next base: position 33,124,544 of record NC_057716.1, on the reverse strand, counting down.
AAGATTTTAGATTTTATCATTGTTGCCTATATGCACCACGCCAACTGGCTGTTCCCCCTCCCCTTTCAGAATGCTCTGCAGTCAATCGGGGACACCCCTGACCTGAGCACCTGGGAGGAAACATACGATCTGGGAGTCTTGTTTTTGGCCACAACCACCTGTCTATTCCCCTTACAATAGAACCCCCTATGACTATGACCGTACAAATCTTTTTCCTGCCCTTCTGAACAGCAGAGCCCACCACCCTACCCAGATCCTGGCAACTGCTGCCCTCCCCTGGTGAGCCATCTCCCCCAACCGTATACAAAATGGTATACCTGTTTTCGAGGGAGATGACTGCAGGGGACATATGCACTGCCTTCCTACTCTTTCTCTGCCTTTTGGTCATCTATTCATTGTCTCCCTCAGCAATTCTAATCTGTGGTGTGACTAAATCACTAAAGGTGCTATCCACGACCACCTTACCATCGCAGATGCTCCACAGTGTGTCCATCCGCAGCTCTAGAGCTGTCATGCAGTCGAACGAGCTGCAGCTGGACATACTTATTGCAAGTGCAAGAGTCTGGGACATCAGTCACATCCCTGACGTCCCACATCAAGCAAGAGGCACATGCCACAGATCTGAGGTCCTCTGCTATTGTAAGCCTTAGCTCTAACTCAACTAATACCAAACAATGCACTTAAAATATATAAAAGAAAAGAAAAACCCTTACCTTAGAGTCCTTTTCTTCTGCTTAAAGGAGGGAGGTAGGAGGGAGATACTACATGTGTAGTATCTCTGGTTTAGCCGCAGCCCAAATGTATACTGTTAATAATCTTCCCGGCAACTTCCTGGCCCCAACGTCACCTCTGCTCTCTACAATTACAACATGTCAACGGCATCTGGCTCGGTCTGTGAATAGGAAGGGTTTAGGGATATGGGCCAAATGCTGGCACATGGGACAACATTTATTTAAGGTATCTGGTTGGCATAGACCCCAGTCGGACCAAAGGTGTCTTTCCATGCTGCATTCTCTATGTCTCCATCTCAACTCCAGAACACCTGTGCAGGAATTCCTTGGGCTATTAGCTGAGCTTCATCATCTTAACTACTTCATCCATGACCTTCCCTCTACTATAAGGGTGGAAGTTCAAAGGTGATTGCACATTGTTCAGAAAGATTTGACTCCTCCGCTACTGAAGCAGTCTGTGTTTAAATGCATTGAGATCCCCTACATAGTATCCAGGCTGGGGTTGATAAGTAGCAAGTAACATTTGCACCATACAAATGCCAGAAGATGCCAATTTCCAGTATGAGATAATCTGACCACTACCTCTTGAAATTCAATGGTGTTACCATCACTGAATCCTTCCACTAACAACAACCTGGGTGTTACAATTGTTCCAACTGGACTTATTATATAAATAAGGTGGCTGCAAAAGCAATTCAGAGGCAAGGAATACTGCAGTTACTCCCCAAAGCTTATCTGCCATCTAAAAGGGCACAAGTCAGGAGTACGATGGAATACTCCCATTTTCCTGGATGGATTCAGCTCCAACAAGAAACGTGTCACTATCTTGGATGAAACAGCCCACTTGATTGACACCACATCCAATCCCTTCACCACTGACACCCCCTAGTAGCAGGGTGTGCTTTCTACAAGATGCACTGCAGCAATTCACCAAAGATCCTTAACCAACACCCTCCATCTCCAGGCTACAAGGAACTTCCATTGCCTGTAAGTTCCCCTTCAAGCCACTTGACATTATACTCTGGAAAGATATTGCCATTCCTTCACAGTTGCTGGTTCAAAACTTTGGAATTTCCTTCCTGAGGGCATTATGGGTCAACCTACATGGACTGCAGTGGTTCAAGAAGGCAGTTGATCACCACTTTCTCAAGGGCAACTAGGGCTGGGCAATAATTTATGGCCAGCCAGTGATACCCATGTCTCAAGTAAAGAACATAAAAAGTTGAGCTTGAGGAATTAATAGGGAACAAGGAAATGGCAGTAATATTAAACAGTTATTGTACATTGTCTTCATAATGAAAGAGAACTCCAAGTAAAGCAAAAAAGCAAGGGGTGAATTTAAATAACAAATAAAATATTATTATTGAAGATAAAAATGCTGAAAACTAATAGGAACACAGCACAACCAGTCGCCCACGTTCTTGGGTTTAAAAGAAAGGAATGAATACATTGGATATCTTGCAAATTTCCTAGATTCTGGAACATATCCAGAAGATTAGAAAACTGCAACTATAAAACCATTAGTTACGAAGGGAAGAAACAAAATCATAAACACAAAAAAAAGTTTATGGTGTTGAGTGTAATATGCATAGAGGATTGGATAACTAGTAGAAAACAGAGTCTAGATAAATGGATAATCTTCACGTTGCAAACACCAAGTGAGTTCCACAGGAATTGGTGCTGACTCTGCTAAAGCCTTAAATGAAGATACTGTGTGTATTCTAGCCAAATTTGTAGACAAAACAAATATAGGTAGGAAAACAATATAAAGAGGAACTCAAAGAATCTACAAAAGGACATAGATAGGTTAAGACAGTGGACAGTGGCACATAATATGGGAAAATGAGAGGATATACATGAGAGTACTAGGTGTACATGAATTACCAATGATTTGGAGATACCGGTGTCGGACTGGGGTGTACAAAGTTAAAAATCACACAACACCAGGTTATAGTCCAACAGCTAGTATGCTTCCAATTAAACCTGTTGGACGAGAACGTGGTGTTGTGTGATTTTTAACTATGAATTACCAAGTTAGCATGCAGGTATAATAGTAATTAGGAAGGCAAATGGAATGCTGGCTTTATTACAAGGGTCAGGAGTATAAAAGTAGGAAAATCATGCTACAACTGTACAGAGTATTGGTGAAACCACAACTAACATGTTATATTTAGCTTTGGTCATTCTAGTTAAGGAGGGATGTACTTGCATTGGAACGGTTCAGACAAGGTTCACTAAGTGAAATTCTGAATGAAGGATTTGGGAGGGAAGTCAGGAAACCTATGGATTAATCAAGTTCAACATCATTCATGAAGCAGTGCATGTCCAAATGCAGTAAGACTCAGACAATATTCAAACTCAGGCTAAAATTGACAATATTCACATTCCATGAGTGCCAGACAATGACAGTCTACAATAGAATACAATGTAACAATGGACCCTTAACAATGGTGTTGCTATCACTGAATCCCCAACTATCAGCATCCTGAGAGTTACCATTGACAAACTAGATTAGCCATATGAATACAATAGCTACAAGAGCAGATGGGAGGCTGGGAATCCTGCAGTGAATAACTCATCTTCTGACTCCCCAAAGCTTGTTCACCATCTATAAATACAAGTTAAGAATATGTTGGAATACTCACACCTACCTGGATGATTGCAGTTCCAACAATATTCAAGGAACTTGACATCATCCAAGACAAAGCAACCCACTTGAATGGCACTACATCCACAAACATCCAGTCCCTCCACCACCAATGCTCATGATGAGTGTACAAGAAAGCCAGAGGGATTTACCAAGAAGGCTCCAGGAGTGACTGTGTATAGCATTAGAAAGATGCGCTGCAGAAATTCACCAGACCTCCCTTGCACCTGCCAAACTCTCAACGTCTTCCATCTTTAAGGGCAAGGGCAGCTGATATGTCAGAACACCACCACCTGTAAGTTCCCCTTAAAGCCACTCAACATCCTGACTTGGAAATAAATCACTGTACCTTCACTGGGTCAAAATCCTGGAATTCCCTGCCTAATGATGTTGTAGATTCTCCTAGAGCACATGGACTGCTGAGGTTCAAAAAGTACGTCTTCACCATTTTCTTAGGAGACTGGCAATAAATGCTAAATTATCCAGTGATGCCCATATTGCATTTCTGAATGAAAAATGTCTGTAGGTGACAATGGAATGAAAAAGAGCTTCAACAGCATAGAGCCGAGTTTAGGCGTAGTCAGGTACAGTTAGGTGACGGAATAAGCTTCTAATTTATAGTCTTCATAAAACATATCGGTTATAAGAACCCCACCTTAACAACATTTATTATGTTTAGTCATAAACCTCTAACTATCTGTGAGCAATACTGCAGGAAATCTGCTTGTGAATGAAAATGGCAAAAGTAGAAAGTAACTAATTGAAAGGATAAAATCCTTGAACAGTCTTAATATAAAGAATCGTCTTGCTGTGTTGTGTAAACCAGAAAGTACAAAGACACAACAAAAACTAAAAATAAACCAAATGTCTGTAGAAAAATTACCAGCACAACAAATGGTATTGACACTGATACAACTCTTTTGATCTCTGTGTAAATGGAAACACAAGTCAGTGGTACTTATACAAAATTGTTAACCTGATAAACAATCAGTTCACAGAATGATTTTTTCCTTTATTGCTACAACAAGTATTAAATCCATCTGTGGGCCATTTCAACCTACTTACTGCTGCCATCCTACTATTCTCTGTGCTATATCCAAATGATCAAGCACATAGCCCACAGCCTATGCTGAGTTACCTGATCTCAACCAGTTTTCACTTAGTCATATTGTGACAGTCCTTGGGCCTCTGAATCAGGGAGGGAGGGAGCATAAAATATGTGATAGAGTTTAAGTTCCTGGTCACTAAATCGATTACTTGCTAAAGTGAATGCCAGATGTAATCTGCCATCTCTTTCTGCCTGGCCTCAAATTTGAAATAAATACTGCTAATATTCATGGAATTGTAACTCAGGGAAAATCATTGCTATCTGAGGAAGAGGAAATAAGTTGGCAATACACAACATTCTGATACTTGCAGGCTTGAGCGTTGGCATGAGAGCTGAGAGCATACTTTGGCGCCCAAAAACATTTCCGTTTGCAGAGCTTTTCCAGATGAATTGGCAATGCCTACGTCATCCACAGTTAGTGGCAGAAGCCTCTTATAATGTGTTCTTTGTTTCCTCCCTTGTAATAAACACCACAGAGAGAACAACTGACTGTCTCAATCAGCAGACACTATGGGCACGCAATTGCATTTGGCATGTAGAGACTTGCAATGAAGAAAGTTTGGGTTTAATGGATGATCTCCCATCTAAAAGTGGTCAATACCAAGTTAATTTGAACAGGCTTCTGAATTCATTACCTCACAATTAATTGAAAACTCGATAATTTAAGTTTTTGTTCTATTTTCTCCATTTGCCAGGCATCTTGCTGAGCCACCAAACATTCTTTGGGGTGAGTGGAGTGTTATTATCCTTGCCAGTGGTACATATCCTCTACTGGAGTTATGATTTTCTTTTCACTTATTTACCGCCAGCTACTGCCCTCTTTGCTGAGAGCATTGACCTTTCGTACCTTGCCCAAAGCGAATTGCTTATGTTTATTCTTCAACTGAGATTTGAGAGGTCCTTTTCTACTCCCACTCTTCCATTGGTCACAACCATTTTTAAATTTTACTAGGAAAGTTACATAGCCCATTATATTGGTCTCAGACAGTGTCAAGTAGCATTATGAAAGTCTTGAGTTCCTAGATTGTCTCAAGTGGAGCGGCACAGTGGCACAGTGGCTAGCACTGCTGCCTCACAACGCCAGGGACCCAGGTTCAATTCCCACCTCAGGCAACTGTCTGTGTGGAGTTTGCACATTCTCCCTGTGGGTTTCCTCCAGGTGCTCTGGTTTCCTCCCACAGTCCAAAAGTTAGGTGGATTGGCCATGCTAAATTGCCCATAGTGTTAGGTGCATTAGTCAGAGGGAGATGGGTCTGGGTGGGTTGCTGTTCAGAGGGTCAGTGTGGACTTGTTGGGCCTGTTTCCACACTGTAGGGATTCTAAAAAAAAGTCTGTCACAGTAATAGTGTCACATGACACAATATAAGATATTTTTAGTGTGAAGGCAGGACTTCATTTCCATAAGGACTGTGCAGTCGTCACTCCTACTGATGCTGTGATGCACAGTTGCATCTTCAAGACACAGCTTAGTGAGGATGACATTAAATATATTTTTGTCTCTTATTGGTTCCTTCACCGCCTATCACAGACTCAGTTGAGCAGCAATATCCTTTAGGACTTTATCAACTCAATCAATAGTGCTGCTGCTGAGCCACTCTTGGTGGCTCCCACTCAAATTTCCCAAGCAGAGTATTTTCTGCACCCTTGTCACTTTCAATATATCCTCCAAGTATTGCTCAAAATGGAGGAGCACGCAGTCGTCAGCCAAGGGAGGACAGTAAATGGTAATCAGCAGGAGTTTCGTTGCCTATGTTTGACCTGATGAAGTAAGTTGTTAAAAGGACATAATGAAGCTACAAAGAGATCTAGATAGGTTAAGTGAATAAAAATAGATCTAGAAAATGCAGTTGAATGGGGGCAAATGTGAAATTGTCTGTTTTGGCAGGAAAGAAGAATTTTTCTAAAAAGCATATTATCTATATGGTGAGAACTTTCACAACTCTGAGATGGAGGAGGATCTAGGGTTCCTTGTGCATGAATCGCCAAAGATTAATATGCAGGTACAACAAGTAATTTTTTTATTGTGAAGGGAATGCTAAAGTAGAGAGGTTCAGCTTCAGTTATACAAGGCATTTGGTAAGACTATATCTGGAGTACTAAGTAGAATATTGAGCTCCTTACTTAAGAAAGAACTTAAATGCCTTGGCAGTAGTTCAGAGAAGATTGGCTCGACTAATATCTGGAATGGGCAAATTGATGTTTTGAAGTAAGTTTGCACTTGTATCCATTAGAGTTTATAAGAGTCAAACATGCATTGATAAAACATCTAAGATCCTGAGGGATCTTGAAAGATTGCATGTGGAAAGGAAAGGATGTTTCCCCTAGCTGAGAGATCATCCAATGAAGACTAAGAGGTCGAGGAAACAAAGTTCTTACAGAAAATTAGAATTCTTTCTCGAACTGAGTTTGAAGCAGAGCATTTGAATATTTTTAAGCTAAGGCGGATAGATTCATGGCAAATAAGGAGATGAATAATAATGAGGACATTTTGATAGAAAATGAAAATTCCTTGTTTTCTGCTCAGCATGGAGCTGTAGTATAACTATATAATATATTATTATTTGAGAATATTGGTTATAAAGTAGAGGTAGATAGGCAGTGTTCATGCTCCTGAGCCAGTGTGAACCAAACCAGCCACTTCCTCCCTTCTTTCCTTACCCTTTTTGTCTTTTTACTTTGTCTTCATCTTTTCCAGTTGGTGGCGCAGAAGATGGCATTGTGGAGGAGGGCAGCGGTGTGGAACTTTTGGCGAGATGGTGACCCTAACCTGGCAGTGGAGCCAGGGACTTCTAGCTGTGGTAGGCCCAAAGCAGGAACTCCAGATGTCAATCAGGCAGTGGCTGAAGCAGCGGTGGTTGTGGTTTGCAAGCGGGACAGCTGCATTGGAGTCAAGGTTCTTGGTTGTGTTAGGTCCAGAGCAGGCACTCCTGGTTATCTGCGAGATGGCAGCAGCTTCTGGTAGTGGTCGTCATGGTGCCATGGACTCCTGGCTGTGGTAGGACTGGAGCAGGGACTCCAGCCATTGTCAATGCAACAATTGAGCCAAGGGACTTCCGGTGTTGTCGATGGGGGGCAGCTCCGTGGAGCCAAGGTTCCTGGTTGTGGTAGGTCTGGAGCTGGGTCTCCTGGTTTTCAGCAAGATGGTGGGGCAGCAGGGCTTTGGTTCCGGTGGTCCCAGAGCCTGGTTATCAGCGAGGCTGCGGCAGAGCCAGGGAATCAAGTGTGGGTCCAGCACAATACTTGGCATTGGTGGCCCATCGGCGTTGTGGGCCCAACAATGAAAAGACAGTGCCTGACTGCAACAGTGAGTCCGGCAAAGGCAGCAGCGGGGTTGTGGTCAGCTGGCTCAGGACTCATGTTCAAAATGATGCTGGATTGTAGGGACAATTGAGGCTTTTCACTGTATTTTACTGTGTTGTTCATTGTAGAGTATAAGTGATAATAAGTCATTGTCCACACCAAGGTGACCTTTTAGTGGTCAGTAACTTTTTTGTAGCAGTGGGTCAAAACATAATTTCAGAGAAATCAATGACTTAAGCCAGATGACTAGAAAAGCTACCTGGTGAGATAATTACTGAAGTGTTTAGTGTTTACTAAATTGAACTTTTATGGCACACAAAGACAAGCTAGAATTTGGTTCAGTTCAAATGTTGCATTCAAAGAAAAGGCAGTAAATTAGTCTGTCTATATCTTGGGGCGGATGGAAAGAATCATATGAATGCAGAGGTTGCTAAAAGAAAATGCTTGTAACTTCACCAGTTGAGTTTTTAAAAAGCCTTTAGAGAAAATGCAGGAGATTGTGGTTTAAGATTATCAGATCAGCCATGACCTCATTGAATGGTGGAGCACTGTTCCGGTTAACATGGCCTTCTCCTGCTCCCATGTCATTTGGTCTTAAAAGGAGCGATACTTCATTAGGATTGTGTATAGAGTCATAACTCGTCCATGCGGACCAGAACTAAGCTGAACTAGACTATTTTGCCTGCATTTGGGCCCATGTTCATCTAAATCTTTCCTTCCATAGACTGTCCAAATGTATTTTAACTGCTGTAATTGTACTTGCCCCTTGTACTTCCTCTGGCAGCTTTGTTTCATGTGCAGAGAAAAGGTGAATAGCTAAGGATATTTCCCCCAAGGTAAGGGAGTCCAAAACTGGAGGGCATAGGTTAAGGTGAGACAAGAATGATTCATAAGGGGCAACTTTTTCATGCAAAGGATGGTGCATATATCTGTAAAGAATATTATTGGGGCGAAAAGGACTGAATTTTTTGTTGTTATTTATAATGAAACTTTCCAAATTGTCTTATGTCTATAGCTTTGCTTTATTTAACTATTCTTTTGTGTAATAACCTTGTTTTCTTTCGTTAAATGTACATTAGCAGCTTCTTGTCAATGTGTTCAGTGATTAGCCAATATGGTGATCAAATTGAAAAAAAAAACACAAATGGTCTATCAAGCCAGTTTTCACTCTACCATCATGACTTAAGGGAGATAGGAAAAATATTGAATTCTGTAGACAAAGGAGATAGATTTCATTCCTGACTATTCAGCAGCTGTATTGGGAACCCTCAGATCTGTAGAAGCCTGTACCATCAGAGGGGAGTCCTCATGATCTCTTTCTCATCGTCTTTCAGACACTCATTTGTGGAGGTGAAGAATCCCAGTAAAGCAACAATATTACTGGAATCCTCAGGCAAGACGGAAGCCATTGAACTAGCGCTGTTACCTCAAGCAATTGCATCTTCCACCATCACAGATGCACTGACATAGTTGCATCATTGAGGGTGATCAGAAAGGATGATACTGGATGAGAAGCATGTCAAGAGTGAGCACTACAATCTTTTCCCTTACAGATATTTAAACAATACCCATTTGAAAACTATCATCAATTCTATTTTCATAACATTCAGGCAATACATTTCAGATTATAGCAACTCAGTGAATAAATTGTTCTACTTCATGCCATCTATGGCTGTTATGCCATTCTGATTCCTGTGGAGACTGATTACTTTAATAAGTTACTTGTATTTCTGGTGACTGGATGAAATATCTGTCACATGACAAGATTTTTACTGTAATTAACAAACTAAAAGCAATATTGTCTAAACACTATTTGGGAGGCAAGTAGCCATTGCTTCAGTGGTTGCCACACTACCAGAATATGTGAATATTTTGGAGAGGGTGCAGGCAGGGTTTACCTGGATTGCCTGGTTTGGAGGATATTAGATATAAGAGGTTGGATAAACTTAGATGGTTTTCACTGGAAATATGGAGGCTAAGGGGCAACCTGTGGAGGCATAGATAGGGTGGATAGTCAGAGGTTTTTCCCCAGGATTGAAGGTCAATGACAAGATGGCACAGGTTCAAGGTGAGAGGTGAAAAGGTTAGGGGAGAATTGTGGGGAAAATTTTTCACGCAGAGGGTGGTGGGTACCTGGAATACACTGCCAGTGAAGGTGGTGGAAACAGACACGTTAGCAATGTTTAAAATGTATCTTGATAGACACATGAATGGGAAGCAAACAAAGGAATAGAAACCATGTATAGACAATAAGTAATGGGTCTAAATAAGGATTGGAATCAGTGCAGGCTTGGTGGAGCAAAAGGCCTGTTCCTGTGCTATATTGTATTGTATACATTGTATATCCTCTTCTACCGAGAAAGTGAGGACTGCAGATGCTGGAGATCAGAGCTGAAAATGTGTTGCTGGAAAAGCGCAGCAGGTCAGGCAGCATCCAAGGAGCAGGAGAATCGACGTTTCGGGCATGAGCCGTTCGGGCGTGAATTCCTGGAGAAGGGCTCATGCCCGGAACGTCGATTCTCCTGCTCCTTGGATGCTGCCTGACCTGCTGCGCTTTTCCAGCAACACATTTTCAGCTCTATCCTCTTCTATCATAAGCCATCCATGGTGGTGACTTAAAAAGCGCATGCTGAACTGCTGGAGGATGAATGCAGTACTTATTGTATACATGTGCAATCAATTTAAAATAATCAGTAGGACTCAGAATATATCTCACTTATGCTTGTTAGGCTTCCATTATTCATACTGTAGGTTCTAGTTATCTGCAGGTAGGAGGAATTTGAACAGACATTCTACCTTTCTCAATTAAACCAAAGCTTGGGAACACTATTTTTAATGGCACATCTCAACTCAAGTAGAGTGAGAAGGGCTAATCTGAACTACAAAAAATGCAAATCCCACTTAAAACAACTAAAAATCCTCTGCCACAGTAACTCTTGTCTCTTATGTGGAACAAGTGCAAAGCTATTCTGTGCTCTTGGTAGCCTGCTTCCTTACTTCTTCCTCGGAAGCTCTGAATTCCAGAAGTAATATTAATGATGAGGAATATCCTGGATATTAACTCTTCCAGCCAAATGCAGGTGAAGTTTCTAGCTTCATTTAAATGTTCATAAACCTTTGATATATTTATTCACCTAGTGCAGGCACGACTGGCTGGGTCAACATTTATTGCCCATACGTAAATACGGTTGAGATGATGACCTGCTTTATTTCCCCCTCCAACGCCATTTTGATTTAGCCCCTACCCACTCTCCCAATCTCTCCTGCACTATTGATGGTTTGTGTTGTCCTTAATGGGCTTTGTACGTAAATATCTAATTGGCTGCAAAGGTGATTTACTGGTGGTATTTAATAATTGAAAACAAAAAAAGTCTCGGTGATTTGGTGACGGGTAACAAATCATTCAGTTATGTGTAAGAACACTTATGGATATTTTAAAAAGCAGATCTATGTAACAAATTCCCAGCTGCGAAAACAAAAGCTTGCCAACCTGACCAAACAGCTTCAAACCATTAAGCAAGTCTCCCTGATTGGCCTAAACTATAGAAAGTTCGAGAAAATCATCCAAAAAAGTATAAAAACAGGGCTCGTTTCAGGCTGGAGGCCTGTGACCAGCGGTGTGCCACAATGATCGGTGCTGGGTCCACTACTTTCTGACACTTATTTAAAGGATTTGGATGTGAAGATAGGAGGTATGGTTAGTAAGTTTGCAGATGACACCAAAATCACAGGTGTAGGGGACAGCAAAGGTTACATCAGAGTACATTGGGATCTTGATCAGATTGGCAAATGGAGATTAATTTAGACACATGTGAGGTGCTACATTTTGGAAAAGCAAATCAGGGCAGGACTTATATACATCACGGTAAGGTCCTGGGGCGTGTTGCTGAACAAAGAGACCTTGGAGTGCAGGTTCATAGCTCCTTGAAGGTGGAGTCTCAGGTAAAGTATTTTGGTGAAGAAAGTATTTTGGTATGCTTTCCTTTATTGAATTGAATTGGGAGGTCATGTTGCAGCTGTACAGGACACTGGTTACACCACTTTTGGAATAATGTGTGCAATTCTGGTCTCCCTGCTATAGGAAGGATGTAGTGTAATTTGAAAGGGTTCAGAAAAGATTTACGAAGATATTGCCAGGGCAGGAGTGTTTGAGCTATAGGGAGAGGCTAAATAGGCTGGGGCTGTTTTCCCTGGAGCGTTGGAGTCTGAGGAGTGACCTTATAGAGGTTTATAAAATCATGAGGCATGGATAGGGTGAATAGCCAATGTCTTTTCCCCAGGGTGGGCGAGTCCAATACTAGAGGCCATAGGTTTAAGGTGAGAAGGGAAAGGGACCTAAGGGGTAACGTTTTCACACAGAGGGTGATGCATGTATGGAATGTACTGCCAGAGGAAGTGGTGGAAGCTGGTACAATTACTACATTTAAAAGGCATCTGGATGGCAACATGAATAAGGAAGGGTTTAGAGGGATATGGGCCAAGTGCTGGCAAATGGGACTAGATTAAGTTGGAACATCAGGTTGGCATGGACGAGTTGGGTCGCTTTCTGTGTTGTACATCTCCTTGACTCTATGAGAACGATCTCTTGGACATTCTGGAGTTGAAGAAGAAGCAACTGGTTTGGCAAAGGCAAAGACTGACGGATCATCTGCAGTGAGAGAGAAAGAGAACCAATGACTTCGTGAGCCCAACTAAACACAACAGTATGTAGTTAGGCCCTCATGAGGCAAGGCCACATTAGATTTGGTACTGGGTAATGAACCAGGTCAGGTGTTAGATTTGAAGGTAGGTGACCACTTTGGTGATAGTGACCACAATTCAGTTATGCTTACTTTAGCAATGGAAAGAGACAGGTATATACCACAGGGCAAGAGTTATATTTGGGGCAAAGGCAATTATGATGCGATAAGGCAAGGTTTAGGATGCATAGGATGGGGAAGAAAACTGCAGGGAATGGGCTCAATTGAAATGTGGAGCTTGTTCAAGTAACAGTTACTGCATGTCCTTGATATGTACGTATCTGTCAGGGAGGAAGTGGTCGAGCAAGGGAACTGTGGTTTACGAAAGAAGCTGAATCTCTTGTCAAGAGGAAGAAGGAGGCTTATGAAAGAATGAGAAATGAAGGCTCAATTAGGGCACTTGAGAGTTACAAATTAACCAGGAAGGACCTAAAGAGAGAGCTAAGAAGAGCCAGGAGGGGATAATGAGAAGTCTATGACAGGTAGGATTAAGGAAAACCCTACAGCTTTCTATAGGTATGTCAGGAATAAAAGAATGATTAGGGTAAGATTAGGGCCAGTCAAGAACAGTAGTGGGAAGTTGTGCGTGGAGTCTGAAGAGATAGGAGAGGTGCTAAATATTTTTTGCCAGTATACACACTGGAAAAAGACAATGTTGTTGAGGAGAATACGGAGATACAGACTATTAGACTAGACGGGATTGAGGTTCATAAGAGAACGCATTAGCAATTCTGGAAAGTTTGAAAATAGGTAAGTCCCTTGGGCCGGATGGGATTTATCCTCGGATTCTCTGGGAAGCCAGGGAGGAGATTTCAGAGCCTTTGGCTTTGATCTTTATGTCGTCATTGTCTACAGTAATAGTACCAGAAGACTGGAGGATAGCAGGGGAGGGGAGTACAGACAATCCTGGTAATGATAGACCAGTGAGCCTTACTTCTGTTGTGGGCAAAGTTTTGGAAAGGATTATAAGAGGATTTATAATCCTCTAGAAAGGAATAATTTGATTAGGAATAGTCACCACGGCTTTGTGAAGGGTAAGTCATGCCTCACAAACCTTATCGAGTTATTTGAGAAGGTGACCAAACAGGTGGATGAGGGTAAAGCAGGGTGATTTAACAGTTTGGATCAGAAATTGGCTAGCTGTAAGAAGACAGAGGATGGTGTTTGATGGGATATGTTCATCCTGGAATTCAGTTACTAGTGGTGTACTGCAATAATCTGTTTTGGGGCCATTGATGTTTGTCATTTTTATAAATGACTTGGATGAGGGCAGAGAAGGATGGGTTAGTAAATTTGAAGGTGACACTCAAGTCGGTGGAGTTGTGGACCATGCGGAAGGATGTTGCAGGTTGCAGAGGGACATAGATAAGCTGCAAAGCTGGGCTGAAAAATGGCAAATGACGTTTAATACAGAGAAGTGTGAAGTGATTCACTTTGGAAGGAGTAACAGGTATACAGAGTACTGGGCTAATGGTAAGATTCTTGGTAGTATGGATGAGCAGAGAGATCTGTGTCCAAGTGCATAGATCCCTGAAAGTTGCCACCCAGATTGATGGGGTTTTAGATTAGATTAGATTACTTACAGTGTGGAAACAGGCCCTTTGGCCCAACAAGTCCACATCGATCCGCCGAAGCGCAACCCACCCAGACCCATTCCCCTACATTTATCCCTTCACCTAACACTACAGGCAATTTAGCATGGCCAATTCACCTAACCTGCACATTTTTGGTCTGTGGGAGGAAACCGGAGCACCCAGAGGAAACCCACGCAGACACGGGGAGAAGGTGCAAACTCCACACAGTCAGTCGCCTGAGGCAGGAATTGAACCCGGGTCTCTGGTGCTGTGAGGCAGCAGTGCTAACCTTGTTAAGAAGGTGTACGGTGTGTTAGCTTTTATTGGTAGAGGGATTGAGTTTCGATGCCATGAAGTCATGTTGCAGCTGTTCAAACCTCTGGTGCGGTCACACCTGAGTATTGCATACAGTTCTGGTCTCTGCATTATAGGAAGAATGCGGAAGCATTGGAAAGGGTGCAGAGGAGATTTACCAGGATGTTGCCTGATATGGAGGGAAGGTCTTATGAGGAAAGGCTGTGGGACTTAAGACTGTTTTCATTGGAGAGAAGAAGGTTAAGAGGTGACGTAATTGAGTCATTCAAGATGATCAAAGGATTAGATAGGGTGGACAGTGAGAGCCTTTTTCCTAGGATGGTGATGGCTAGCACGAGGGGACATAGCTTTAAATTGAGGGGTAACACATATAGGACAGATATCAGAGGTAGCTTCTTTACTCAGAGAGTAGTAGGGGCGTGGAATGCCCTGCCTGCAATGGTAGTGGACTTGCCAACATTAAGGGCATTTAAATGGTCATTGGATAAACATCGGATGATAATGGTATAGTGTAGGCTAGATGGTTTCACAGGTCAGCACAACATTGTGGGCCAAAGGGTCTATACTGCACTGTCTATACTTCACTGTTCTATGTTCTAACTGCCAAGTGTTAAAAGATTAGATTAGATTACTTACAGTGTGGAAATAGGCCCTTTGGCCCAATAAGTCCACACCGACCCGCAACCCACCCATATCCCTACATTTACTCCTTTAACCTAACACTACGGGCAATTTAGCATGGCCAATTCATCTGACCCACACATCTTTGTGACTATGGGAGGAAACCGGAGCACCCGGAGGAAACCCACGCAGACACGGGGAGAATGTGCAAACTCCACACAGTCAGTCGCCTGAGTCGGGAATTGAACCCGGGTCTCTGGCGCTGTGAGGCAGCAGTGCTAACCACTGTGCCACCGTGCCGCCCATTACCTGGAATAAGTAGCAGATATTGGGTCAGGGACCCAGGGATAAACACAATAAAGAGGTGTGGGAAACTCTACAGTCAGAGATCTAAAGATATATCCCTGGGTAGTATTAGAAGGGGTTACTGTGCTCTAGTTCTACTCATCTTAGATTTAGAGACACTGCAACAAGAATTTCTCCCAACCTTAATAGCATGGAACAGAAATAATATGCTTACTAACAAATGGAGCAAGCATCCCCTCACCTGACTTAGGAGGACCTTCTCATTCAATACCTTTTTAAAAAGTGGACAGAAGTTAGCAACCCAGACTGGCCCTGGACTGCAGGTTCCATGGCCCAAGACATATGGTGAGAAGCACATAACAAATTACCAAAGAAGACCATTAAGATAATGACAGCAATAGCGATATAGCAATTAGAAATTGAACTGGAAGAATTAAAACTTGTAGTTGAAGAATGGCACACCAGAATTCAGAAAACCCTGATCCTCATGGGTGAATTCCACTCCCAATGTGAAAAGATCTATTCAAATGAAAGCAGGGAAGTTGTTGACCTGAAGTAGACAGGCAGGAAGCTGGAAGAACACAGCAAGCCAGGCAGCATCAGGAGGTGGAAAGGTCGACATTTCAGGGAACCTGACCTGTTTTGATTGCCTAGAACAGAAATGAAAAGAGCTGTAAGCAATAGTAAGAATCCTGCACAATTGTAATAGAGGAAAGATCAAAACTGCTACAACTGGGAAGCACACAAAATGTCATGAAAAGATAGAGAACCTAGAAAACCTGTTATTAACCTGTAACAGCATAATATGTGCCTTTATGTAGCAGCGAACACAGGAGTCAGATGAGGAGAAATCAATAGAGGTCCGAGATACATTTACTGGAAGAGCATATACGGAGGCCCCCACTGCTTTTCCCTAAAGCTGCAGGCCCATCAGCCGTCTCTCCTGCCCCAGAACCGATGAACCCCTTGGTCACCCGACACAGATGCGACCATGACTAGATTATGCATACAACCCCCTTGTCCAATATCCAACTGACTGACGTTGCTAATAAGGTCACAGTTTTCGATGCTATGTCTAACCCGTACTCCTTCTTTGATAAAATTTAACAGGAAATGGTATTGCATGGCTTAGATGCCTCAGTCCTGCAGTAATTTCAGCTCTGCCAGATCTACAAAATACTGGCAACAGGAGTCTGGAACAAATGAAGACAGCGGTCTTAGTTGCCATTGGCCATTATGGGGGAAATCCCATAGTTAGGTTGGATAAATGTCATCAGAAAAAAAGGGAAAATCCGACTTCCGTTCCCCAGTAGCTGATGCTGCAATTTACCCGAGTGTTTGGTAACATGCACCACTCCCAACTCACTCCTCACGAACAAATAAACTGGTTATGCACCCTAATAACACATGCTACTGACAGTGGAGCCAAAACATTTGAGGTATTTGACCTGATTGAGGTCCAATGTACTGAAGCTTGGGCCCTGACAATGGGAAGACTGGGAAGATGGGGCAACATCTAAGGTACCATCGTGGCAGCAACAGCAGGAGTGAAAACAGATTGTGGCTTATACATTAAGGATCACGGGGGCAACCCTATAATGGAAATAGCTCTAAAGCTCCCCAACCACATTAGTGCATAAGTCGCCAAGGTGGCTGCAGTCACGCACACGGTAGCTAATCTGGAACAGCTCCCACTACTGCTAAACATCCATTCCGACAGCATATATGTCTGCAACAGTCTCACGGACTTTGTCCCACTCTGTGAAAATCTGGCTTTATCTCTATAGACGGAAGGACCCTCCCATCTACACCTCTGTTAAAATACATTTTCTTGCAGGCCCAAGGGCAGAGTTATGGCGTCGTCAAAGTAAAACTTCCCCAGCTAGAAACATTACAGCTGACAATCAGGGAAACACCTGGCAACTACCAATTCCTGAATTCGTGCAAACCATGGTTATTAGTTATTACAGTCAAACTGATAAATGTCGAGACTATTAGACAAGTCCAGGGTTCCTACCCTGATTTGAAACTTATCCTCCAAGGAAACTACCTAGACAGCTATAAAAAGTGGGAAGACAAATTTTCAATTAAAGTGGCCTGGTCTCAAAGACAGTCCCAATGTTGTGCCATTGCATGACCGTAATCAAATAATTTACCAATTTCATGATATCCTCAGGCATCAAGGCACTGATGTCACTCGAAAATGAGTTAAAGCTTTGTGCTGGTGGCCCAGTCTTGACAAAGACCTGAAATATTACTTCAATAACTGCATAATCCATGCACAAAACAACCTGTAGCTGTACATTCATATATGTAACTTGTGACACATGACCAGTAGAGGGCCCCTGGACTAACCTCCAGCTTGACTATATAATCCTTACATAATTGTCAAATATATTCTACTTAACATTGACACTTTTACTAAATGGATGAAAACGTTTCCCACACGTACAAACGCAACAAAGGTCATATCTACAATCTCAGTAAAACATGTTTTCACACACTGGAGCCTTCCCCCCCCCCCACCACCAAGTGTTGAATCTGATCAAAGCACCCACTTCACTGGACAAGTCATGTATAAATTAGAAATTCAACATTGCCCACCATTCCCAATCAAATAATGAGGCATTGTTGAGCACATGAGTCGAACATTTAAAAGGAACAAGGAGAAAGTGAGGACTGCAGATGCTGAAGAAGGGCTTACGCCCGAACCGTCGATTCTCCTGCTTCTTGGATGCTGCCTGACCTGCTGCACCTTTCCAGCAACACATTTTTCAGCTCGAACATTTAAAAGCCTACTAAGAAAAACTGCAACAGAACAGCACTGCATGTACTGTCTTTCCTCCTCATCATCAGTTCATTTTCAAGTTCCATTGGATACAGCCCTCCGCTTCATGAGGGGATGACACATGAAAGCCAGCTCTGAGCTTCTTTTAGGCTTGGATCTTTCCAAACCCGAAATGTACACCTTAGCTTATGAATCCACTGCTTGCACCCTGCTGGAAAACACAAAGCCTGCACAAATGGCTGCAGCAATAAAAATTGGCACAAACCACAAGCAAGACTCATGCCTACTTTGACAGCAAGATTCACCCCTTCAAATACGAGGTAGGTTGACAAATTATGCTCCTAGTTTACAAACCTGATTAATTTCTAGCCCCAGATTTTCACGACCACATTCCATTATGGATGACGCTAGCCCCTCAATATATAAACCTTTGATGGACTCCGGTAAAATGTGTTGGTACCATGTAAGTCCTAAGCTGCCCAAAATAATTCCACCACTTTCACACCATGCTTGGGAAGATAGAATCCGGTACCAGCCCTGTGTAAAATGGTCTCAGTAACTACTCTCATCACTCCATGGACAAGGAGTCAGATACCAACTCTCTTCCTAACAACACGCTGTGCTCTCCTCTGGTCTCTCCACCCAGGTATAGACCACAGCGCTACATCACATAACCTGAGACTGATTAACAAAATACAACTGGTCTGAGGAACACGACTGTTCTCTCCTCACCCCGATAGCCAGCTCTGATGAGGACGCTGACCCCACCAGGTCCTCGCTCAACAGAACCACTCATATAATCCCAATCCAACTGTCACCATTCATGGAACTAAACGACAACACCCCTCCATTGTACACCAGTGTTCAGCACCTCTGGGCACCCAAATTGCTCAGTGGATTTTTTAAAAAAATGATTTTACAAACAGCCAACCCCTAACACTGCTGCAAAACGAAGTGGATGTGTTTTACATTGTCAGTTTTATCTACAGATAAAAATGTCTTAAAGGACTGGGGTGGGGTGGGGCAGGAATGGGTAACTATTTGAGTAATGTTACTTAAAAATATGGATTGGAAAGTAAATAGAGATACTTACATGAATTATTTTGATCTCTTCTTGGAAACATGTCAGAGAAAACACTCCAGGCAACAATGAAGTCTATGTGAAGCCTTTTATTTCTTATATGTAAGTATTATTGTTTTATGTAAAAATGTAGCAGGGCAAATAGAAAACATAGGTGTCCAGGGTAGATAAGGTACAACCCAATTGAAGCAACAGTGGGCGTGAATGGGATCCCTTTGGTCTAGCGCGCGAAATTGGTTATTTTCAGGTGTAATAATAAACTTTTGTTGCACAGAAAACCCAATGGGAGTTCCAAATTTTATTACACAAGCATAGGGATCATGGATATTCGGTGAGTGTTCTCTGAAAATGACCTCATGGCGATGGGATGCCTCGGACAAAGGAATAGACGATGCCCCAGGGAGAATTTCTAGAATATGAAGTTAAAAACAGACCAAGGCTAGCAGTAAAAGTCCCTTCCCCAGCTTGTCCCATAGCATTCCAAGTCCACATGATAGACTAGTGATTAAGTCCACAGGCAAAATTTTATTCAATATCCACCACAAATTAATGCCAATAATATCAGGGATCCAGCTAATGAAATGGTGCCCTTCCCATTGAAACAACATATTCATACCTGACTTGTAGGATAATGGGATGAGGGACACAAACATATGAGGAGGATAAATCACGACCCTTAACTAATAAGCATTTGAGAAGGGAATTTCCTAATGAACTAGCTATATAGCATATGAGACACGAGTGTCAGTTAATACCCTTGATTTGGCTAATTTATTTTGAAAAACTCAGGATCTTGACCCAACAAGTCAAACAAGACTTGGAGAAATTAAATGAGGGCAACCAATAGGAAACAGCGGACAATTGACTGGGAACTGGACAATTGACCTGCAACCAAGCTAGCCACCATCTAGTGACCATACTCGAAGGTCATGCAAAAACCATCAACCAGGGTAAAATCATGGACAACAAAATCACACGCTGGAAAAATCTATGGAAACTGGCTGGTTGAACAACTGAGGGAGGATCTCAGACAGGCTAGCCAAGGGCAAGTTCCATCCTGGATCAGTGATGAACAGTTCCAGGGAAGGAAATATGTGGTTTCAAAACAAGTAGTGATTTGACCTGTACTTTGGAGTCTAAGAGTCTGAGGACCAACATCATGAGAGTCTCATCGAGGTGGGAGGGTGAATACTGTGTCATCACCTCACTCCGGAAGTGTCAATATGGAGTTTGAATCTGTAATATCACCAACAGCACTTTTTTCTATTAAACCTCATATCCCTGTACGGATAGGTCTAATAGAAGTAATTGACATCTACTGAAGATAAGTGACATTCATAAATGACAGCGATATACAAATTCATCCTCTGACCTTTAGCTATGGTCAAAATTGCACTCATCTTGATAATACCTCAGTACACTGGTGGTTAAGATTACAGGCTGGAAAAGATATATTCCAACAGATAGGCACACTCGCCATGAATAATGACTGTATACACAGAGATTTAAGATAGATCTAAGCCTTACAACTCTGTACAGGTTATTAAGGCAGGTTTTTTTTTTGTTATGCTTGACCAATGTAATTCCTGAAGAAGGGCCTGTGCCCGAAACGTCGAATCTCCTGTTCCCTGGATGCTGCCTGACCTGCTGTGCTGTTCCAGCAATAAAGTTCCAACTTTGATCTCCAGCATCTGCAGACCTCACTTTCTCCCCAATGTACACAATGGCTCAACGACTTTCATACAAACATGTAAGCTACCCTGACAACAACCAGAACAAATTTTTACAATTAGGTTTGAAATCTTTAACATAAGCTTCTTTCCATTCAAAAGGGTAGATGTGTAGCAAAGTCCTGGCAGCTAAACTACAGATATCTTATGTACTCGTGTAAAACTTGATCTCATGTAAAAGTTGACCCCTTATTTTTGGCCACAGAATCTTGTATTTTCCATATATCTTGTGTAAAAGTTGACCCTACTATATCACATTATAAACCTCTTACAAAGGAAACTGCATAGAGTCACAGAGTCATAGAGATATACAGCATGGAAACAGACCCCTCGGTCCAACTCGTCCATGCCGACCAGATATCCCATCCCAATCTAGTCCCACCTGCCAGCACCCTTCCTATTCATATACCCATCCAAATGCCTCTTAAATGTTTCAATTGTACCAGCCTCCACCACTTCCTCTGGCAGCTTATTCCATACGCATACCACCCTCTGCATGAAAAAGTTGCCCCTTAGGTCTCTTTTATAACTTTCCCCTCTCACCCTAAATCTATGCCCTCTAGTTCTGGACTCCCCCACCTCCAGGAAAATACTTTGTCTATTTATTCTGTCCATGCCCCTCATAATTTTGTAAACCTCTATAAGGTCACCCCTCAGCCTCCGACGCTCCAGGGAAAACAGCCCCAGCCTATTCAGCCTCTCCCTATAGCTCAAATCCTCCAACCCTGGCAACATCCTTGTAAATCTTTTCTGAACCCTTTCAAGTTT
>NC_057716.1:33079951-33102087 GCF_004010195.1 Chiloscyllium plagiosum | reverse complement strand
CTCACTTGTGACTATCGATGATGCAAATATCTCAGCAAGAGGCCCAGCAATCACTTCCATAGCTTCCCACAGAGTTCTAGGCTGAAAATGTGTTGCTGGAAAAGCGCAGCAGGTCAGGCAGCATCCAGGGAACAGGAGAATCGACGTTTCGGGCATAAGCCCTTCTTCAGGGTTCTAGGGTACACCTGATCAGGTCCTGGGGATTTATCCACCTTTATGTGCTTCAAGACATCCAACACTTCCTCCTCTGTAATATGGACATTTTTCAAGATGTCATCATCTATTTCCCTACAGTCTATATCTTCCATGTCCTTTCCATAGTAAACACTTTTAGATTAGATTACTTACAGTGTGGAAACAGGCCCTTCGGCCCAACAAGTCCACACCGCCCCGCCGAAGCGCAACCCACCCATACCCCTACATTTACCCCTTACCTAACACTATGGGCAATTTAGCATGGCCAATTCACCTGACCAGCACATCTTTGGACTGTGGGAGGAAACCGGAGCACCCGGAGGAAACCCACGCAGACACGGGGAGAACGTGCAAACTCCACACAGTCAGTCGCCTGAGGCGGGAACTGATGCAGGATATTCATTTAGTATCTCCCCCATTTTCTATGGCTCCACAGAATGGTCGGCTTGCTGATCTTTGAGGGGCCATATTCTCTCCCGAGTTACCCTTTTGTCCTTAATGTATTTGTAAAAACCCTTTGGATTCTCCTTAATTCTATTTGCCAAAGCTATCTCATGTCCACTTTTTGCCCTCCTGATTTCCCTCTTAAGTATACTCCTACTGTCTTAATACTCTTCTAAGGATTCACTCAATCTATCCTGTCTATACCTGACATATGCATCCTTCTTTTTCTTAACCAAACCCTCAATTTCTTTAGTTATTAATTCATACTGGTAACTCTACTCATCGTCCTTTGTTTACTATTCATTCGTAACTCAACTTTGCCCAATTGGTTTACTACAGCAGGTTTTGATTCATTCATTCATTCATTCAGACCGTTACCAAGGCTATCAGTACTTATGTTTGTTCAATATACATCCAAAAGTTAATATTGTTAAAAAGTTAATCATTTTTATTGTGCCATTATATCTGAGTAAAAAAGAGATATATTAGCTACATATGTCTTTAATTCTTTGACAAATTTGTTACTGTTGCTGAGGTTCATAACATATGAGAGTAAATAGGAGGGAAACAGAAGAATTTGGCAGGAAAGTTCAAGATGCTTACACATTCAGAATTTAATGTTTCATTTTAAGTGTGCCGTTATACAAGACCATTACAATGTTGAACAGTGTGATTTTGCAGGATTTCAATGGATCTTTCCCATGTCAAGTCTGTATAAATAAAACTTCCTATCAGTAATTCATTCTTGTTTTTCTTGCTTTTATCAGGTAATTACCTTTACCGTAATTCATTGCTTTTCTTCTTTACCTGGGATTAGTTGTGCGATCAAATCAACTTCTACTAATAATAAGGTATTTCGAACTGTAGGATATATTTCAGCCCCTCAAAACTAATACCTGTGTAGTAGTCAACCCTATATATTGAACCTTTAAAAACAGTCTAAAAAAATTTGACTTTTACAGAGTATATACGATAGATTGCCAACTTGGCTAAGTAGCAGGACATGCTGGGTACATTGGCCAAGTAAAACTCTAAGGTCACAAAACCCTGAAACTAGATAAATTGCAAACACAGCGCCTGGTGCTAATGATAGTAGCATATATGTAAAAGGCAACAGTTATCTTGGGCAGAAATATCCTCAACAACTTATCCACCAAACAAAGGAGGGCCCAAACAGGAAGGTACCGATTCCTGCTACACAAAGAAACAAACATTAACAAGCCACTTAAATGACTGTCAATGTTTCAAACCATTAAGTAAATCTCCTTGATTCGCCAGAACTGTAGAACACTCCAGAAAACCATTCCAAAAAGGTATATAAAAGTGGTACACCTGCAGACCGATCTCTTGGATCTTCTGGAAGCGAAGAAGATGCAGCTGGTGTGGCAAAGGCAAAGACTGATTGACCACCCAGAGTGAGAGAAAACAATGACTTTGTGAACTCAACTAAGGTTACAAAAGACATTGGGAAGTATTGTAACAACTAAGGGAATCGGGCAGGATTAGGAATAGTATTGTTAATGTTGAAGTCTTACTGTTATTTGTTCCTAAATGAAGTTGTGACAGTTTGCATTGGTACCGACTTGTGTCTGTACTTATTTTATGGGACACCTGGGTAAATTAATTTATAACCTACTGGTCGAAGTGTCTGATTGGTTCCAAAGGGCTCAGATAAAACCCTTGATGCCTTTGGAGAGACAGATGGGCACCATGGGAGATACAGTGCTTTATCTCCATTTCCAACTCCATTTTAGTATGGCTCCTTCCAATTCTCCCATCTCTCCCTCACTCTTGATGGTTTGCATTGCCTATTACAAGCTTTGTATGTGAATATCTAATTGGTTACACTTGTGACATTCAGTTGCTAAAATCAAAAAAGGTCATAACGATTTGGTGATGGAGGCAGAAAAGACATTTGTATAAGAACACTTCTGCATATGAAAAAGCCAAGTCAACAGCTATGTTCATCCTTGGATGTCGTTGAAGAAGGAGCACATAGTGTCCAGCAATACAGTCAATGCTTTTAGAGAGAGGTGAGTATTTATCTCCCTATCCATCTCCACTTTGATTTAACACCCTCACCTTCATTTTCTGATGGTTTACATTGCCTGTAATGGGCTTTGTATGTGAATATCGAGCTGGCTGCATGAGTAATTTAGTGATGGTGGTTGATAGTTAAAAACAAAAAAATAGTCATGGTGATTTTGTGATGGAAGAAAACCATGCAGTTGTGTGTAACAGCACTAGTGGATGAAAAAAACAGACCCAATCCACAACTACATTTGCATCAGGGTGTCTTTGGCAAGGTAGGACATGGTATCCACCAAAACTCTCGATGCCTTTAGAGAGAGGTGGGCATCACATGGGATATAGTATTTGATCTCACCATTCAATTCTAGTTTGATTTAGCTTATTTCCACTCTCCCTCACTTTTGATGGTCTGCATTACATATAATGGGCATTGCATGCAAATATCTAATTGGCTACACTGGTGACAGTTAATACCAAAAACAAAAAGAAAAGTCATGGTAATTTGGTGATGGGAAAATACTGTTCCATTGTGTGTTAGAATACTTGTAAATATAAAAGAAAATAAAGCATGGCGGGATTACCTTACACTGAAAGACTGAAGCGACTGGGCTTGTATACCCTTGAGTTTAGAAGACTGAGAGGGGATCTGATTGAGACGTATAAGATTATGAAAGGATTGGACACTCTGGCAGCAGGAAACATGTTTCCGCTGATGGGTGAGTGCCGAACCAGAGGACACAGCTTAAAAATACGGGGTAGACCATTTAGGACAGAGATGAGGAGCAACTTCTTCACCCAGAGAGTGGTGGCTGTGTGGAATGCTCTGCCCCAGAGGGCAGTGGAGGCCCAGTCCCTGGATTCATTTAAGAAAGAGTTGGATAGAGCTCTCAAAGATAGTGGAATCAAGGGTTATGGAGATAAGGCAGGAACAGGATATTGATTAGGAATGATCAGCCATGATCATATTGAATGGCGGTGCAGGCTCGAAGGGCTGAATGGCACCTATTCTCTATTGTCTAAAGCAGACCCAGGGATGTACCTGCAGAACTATCTGTTCTGGGCTGAGGCTACTCCATGTGTGCCATGAGTAGTGGCTCTTTTTTGGTGTTCAATAGAAACTAATGTTCCTTTCCAGTTGGGTTTCCTGAGTTATTACAGGCATGGTAGTTGCAATTCTCCAGTTCTCTGGCACAACCGCTGTATCAAAGGAGAGTTGGAAGCTTATGGCCTGGACTTTACCAATTGTTTCCTTATTTCCTTCAGTATCTGTAGTTGCAACCAACTTGGTATCGATGACTTCATATGCAGTCAACCTTTTTAAAAGCTCTCTTTATCAACTGTTGGCCCATTCAAATCCACTATTTCCTCTTTCACATGACTTGGTGATGATGACCTAGTAGTATTTTCGCTGGACTGGTAATCCAGAGACCCAGGTAATGTTCCAATTTCACAGAAGAAGATGGAACTTGAATTTAATAAAAACTGGAATTAAGAGTCTAAGATGGTCATGAATCCATTGCTACTTGTTGGAAAAATCCATCTGGCTCACCAATGTTCTTTAGGAAAGGGAACTGACATTTTTACTTAGTCTGGCCTACATGTGAGTCCAGATCCAAAGCAATGTGGTTGACTCCTAGCTGCCCTCTAGGTGTTTAGGGATGGGCAATAAATGCCTAGTTTTCAAAAGCACTCATCCCATGAATGAATTAAGTAAGATTTCATCAGTACCTATTTCCTTGGTCAAAAGAGATGCAAGGCACTCAGTTAATAACTCAGTCAAAATAAAAGAGGTTGGTAATAATAACAAGAAATTAATTGTGTGATTGAGCAGTTGAAGTATTTGTGGTGGGAGGTGAGAGGAATTGCAGGTGTAAGGCAGGAAAATTGGTAAAGCAAAGCTGGCTCCAGCAGTGCAGGAACAAAGAAGGAAAGTTACCAAAGTGCTGACTACTTTATAAGTAAAGTGTTCAATGGAATGTGATCATCCTAAGCATCAACCTGGGATGCTGACTCACTTATTCTAAGCTACCAGTATTTCTGTCAAAGAAAAAGTGAAATCCATAGATAATTTCAATAATATAGTCAGTTCTTCTAAAACGCGATGGTTGCGTTCATATACAACCCCGTGTTATAGAAAAATCGTGTTTTAGAAACAGTGCTTAAAGTGTTGGCAATGTAATTGTATTGCAGCCAACCTGTTTTAAAAGTTCACAGTTTAGAAACAGCATCCTCAATTTGTCAATCATATTATATCGAATTCCTATTGACGAAATGCGCGTTATAGCAGAACGACCTTTATGTCAATTTAAAATTAAGGACTCAGAACTGCAAAGTACTGAACAGCAAGATAAAATGCTGTTCCTCAAGTTTTCTGTAAGGTTTATTGGAAATATGTACAAGGCCAAAGGTAGAGAAGCCAGAGTTGGATTTGAATGAAGAACTTTCTGTAAAAAAATCACAAAGATCCTGGGACCAAGCTTGTAATGTACTGTAAAATGACCACCTAATTGGTGCTTATTTCCCCTAATGGGGAGGAAACTAAACCAGGTCAGTGAAATCAGTATACTAGGTTGGGGAATGTACATATAAATTTTTCCCTTATTTGAAAGCAGTGTTTGGGGCCCTGGATAGCATGCTTCAAGGAATCTTCTCAGAGGAAGGAAATTGAATGTAAGGGTGGTGGAAGTGTGCCTACATGTCACAAAGAGAACTGCTTCGTTAGAAAGCAGACAGGAGAGGGGAAAATATTTTGGTTTACATTGGACACGAATGAAATGATGGAATATAATCGGGCAGTGGCTGTGGAATAGGGAATGAAAGGAATGGGTTGAATTTATGGGTTGAATTAGAAGCATATGAAAATGGGAGTGCTCCCTTTGGTTTTGGTTTTTCACAGGGGAGAGTATTACAAGTTGAGGGAAGGGTGACATTTCAGAAACTTTGATATGGAAGATAGTGTCATCAGAGCAGCTATTGTTGGAAATACATTTTTATATTTAAGGAAAACCTGGAAAAACTGGAAGTTTTGAACTATTAAGTCATTCTCCAGTTTGAAGAAGTTTTTTTAACCATGTATTTTCTTGTAAACAAAGCCAACACTTTGCAGAACTTTACCTGCTGCTGACTGCCATTGATTGCTCCAGGGACCTTTGGGATGTGAATGTCATCAGGGCTATGATCAGCTCAGCTGGCTGCTGGATTGATTACTGCCTTATCATTCCACAATGTCCATCAGACTACACAGAAACAAGAAAATTCCGAAGAATCAGATCCAGCCAAGATTCAACATCGAGAACCTGGGTGACACGACCATGATGCAACAGCTACAGGTTTCACTTGCTAAAAATCTACCTAGGGAATAGCCTGAGGACATAGGAGAACACTAGAGTCTGTTTAAATCAATCATCTCAGTACCCTGCAATAACACCCATGGGCACAAGTCCAGAAGCAATCAGGACTGGTTTGATGAGAAAATGCAGAAATTAAACAGCTCAACTTCAAGAAAAAGAAAGCCTTTGTGACTGGCAGAATGACATCAACTGCAAGGCCAAAAGAAGGGCCTATGCCACAGCTAAGGCTGATGTCCTGAAGAGAGTATAGGAGTTCAAAAATAAATTGGAAATCCAGCAGCTAGCAGATGCCCATGATATAAGAGGTTTCTTAAGCACCACCAAGGCAGTATACAGTCCAAGCTACCGTGGTCTAAACCCCGTCCGCTCTGAAGACGGACAAACTACTCAAGTACAACAAGGCAATAACACCTGCTGGAGAGAGCATTTCCAAGAATTCCTCAACCATCATACCAACATTAACTTGGAAATCATTAACAAAATCCCCCAGAGATCCATGCAAGGTGACATAGAGTCATACAGCATGGAAACAGACTTCTTGGTTCAACCATGCTTCCAGGAGCACAAAATGCCTTAAGAAGCCTAAGAAAGAACACAGCTGCTGGTCCTAATGGGATTCCTGCAGAGATACAAAAGGAGGGTGGCCCACAGCCCCAATAATTACATACATGCTTTACTATTGAAGATTTGGGTCAAAAGAGAGCTCCCCTCGGAGTTTAGGGATGCTCTGTTTGTGACCTTTTTAAAAAGCATGACAGGGCTGACTGTGGGAGTTACAGAGGCATCTCTCTCCTCTCAACCACTGGCACGTGTCCATGCCAATATCCTCTGCCATTATTTGAGGAAATACTTCCTGAATTGAGTATGGCTTCTGCCCATCCAGAGGAAAAACAGACATGATCTTCACATATCAATTACAAGAAAAATGTCAGGAACAGAAGCAACTACTTTACATGGCCTTTATCCACCCAACTAGGCTTTGACACCTTTAACTGGCAGGGTCTCTGGAAGATACTGTCACAATGCAGCTGCTCTGATAAGTTCATCAGGATGCTGAGGCTAATGCGTCATGACATGTAGGTGACAATGCTTAGCAACTGTGGATTGGAGTCTGAGTTTTTCGCTGTGGAGGTGGACGTTAAGCAGGACTGCATCATTGCACCGACCCTATTCACCACCTTCATTGCGGCCATTCTCCATCTCACTGGCCCAAGGCCAAGGGCAAGGTCTCCACCACCTCCATCTTCGTGTTTTAATATGCTGATGACAACACCATCGCAGTACACTCTGCAGAGCACCCTGCTAATGCATAGATGTTCTTAGGCCTTACCCATAACATAAAATGGAATCCTATTACATGATCACCCATCACTAAACAGTCCCTTCATAATCCTACAATAAGGGTCAATAACCTTCCCCTTGAATGTGGGGATCACTTCCCATACCTTTTACACAGAGGGTGGTATGCGTGTGGAATGAGCTGCCAGGGGAAGGGTTGAGGCAAGTACATTAACAACATTTAAAAGGCATTTGGACAAATACATGGAAAGGAAACATTGAAAAGGATATAGGCCAAGTGCAAGGAATTGGGGTTAGCATGGATGGACATTTTGCTCAGTATGGACAGGTTTGGGCCAAAGGGCATGTGTCCATGCTGTAGGACTTTATGACCTCAGCAGCCTTCTCTCCTCCAAGGCCAACATTGATGCAGAAATAAACACCATCTGAGCTGAGCCAGTGCAGCCTTTGCCCAATTCAGAAATGTGTTTGAAGACCATGAACTACAGATCCAGACTAAACTTCAGGCCTACAAAGCTGTTGTCCTTCCCCCATTGCAATATGGAATTGACACTAGGCACCTTAAAGCACTGGAACACCCACCACCAGAGATCCCTACAAAAATTCCTGAGGATCACCTGGAAAGACTAGCGCACTAACACCAGTGTTAGTGCCACCATAATTCAACAGCAACTCTGATGGATCGACCATGTCATCTGAATGTCCAACTCATGCCTCCCAAAACAGATCATGTATTCCCAGCTGACTGAAGATCAGGAAGCCCCTGGTGGCCAAAAAAACACTTCAAAGATAACATAGAGTCACAGAGATGTACAGCATGGAAACAAACCCTTCGGTTGAACTTGTCCATGCCAACCAGATATCCCAACCCAATCTAGTCCCACCTGCCAGCACTTGGCCCATATCCAACCAAACCCTTCCTTATTCATATACTCATCCAGATGCCTTTTAAATGTTGCAATTGTACTAGCCTCCACCACTTCCTCTGGCAGCCCATTCCACACATGCACCACCCTCTGCGTGAAAAAGTTGCCCCTTAGGTCTCTTTTATATCTTTCCCCTCTCACCCTAGACATATGTCCTCTCGTCCTGGACTCCCCCACCCCAGGGAAAAAATCTTATCTATTTACTCTATCCATGCCCTTCATGATTTTATAAACCTCTATAAGGTCACCCCTTAGCCTCTGGTGCTCCAGGGAAAACAGCTCTAGCCTATTCAACCTCTCCCTATAGCTCAAATCCTCCAACCCTGGTAACATCCTTGTAAACCTTTTCTGAACTTTTTCAAGTTTTACAACATCCTTCCGATAGGAAGGACACTAGAATTGCACACAATATTCCAACAGTGGCCTAACCAATGTTCTGTATAGCCGCAACATGACCTCCCAACTCCTGTGCTCAATACTCTGACCAATAAAGGAAAGCATACAAACGCCTTCTTCTCTATCCCATCTACATGCAACTCTCCTTTCAAGGAGCTATGAACCTGCACTCCAAGATCCCTTTGTTCAGCAACACTCCCTAGGACCTTACCATTAAGTGTATAAGTCCTGCTAAGGTTTGCTTTCCCATAATGAAGTACTTCGCATTTATTTAAATTAAACTCCATCTGCTACTCCTCAACCCATTGACCCATCTGATCAAGATCCCTTTTTAATCTGGTGGTTAGAGGTAACCTTCTTCTGGACCAAACTCAAGAAATTCCTTGTCATCATTAACTGAGAGGACATAGGGTGCAGGTTTGCTCACTGAGCTGTAGGTTTGATATCCAGACATTTCATTACCTGGCTAGGTAACATCATCAGTGGCAACCTCCAAGTGAAGCGAAGCTGTTGTCTCCTGCTTTCTATTTAGATGTTTGTCTTGGATGGGGTTCCTGGGGTTTGTGGTGATGTCATTTCCTGTACGTTTTCTGAGGGGTTGATAGATGGTATCTAGATCTATGTTTGTTTATGGCATTGTGGTTGGAGTGCCAGGCCTCTAGGAATTCTCTGGCATGTCTTTGCTTAGCCAGTCCCAAGATAGATGTGTTGTCCCAATCGAAATGGTGTTTTTTTTCATCCGCGTGTAGGACTATAAGGGAGAGAGGGTTGTGTCTTTTTGTGGCTAGCTGGTGTTCGTGTATCCTGGTGGCTAACTTTCTTCCTGTTTGTCCTACGTAGTGTTTGTGGCAGTCCTTGCATGGAATTTTGTAGATGACGTTGGTTTTGTCCATGGGTTGTACTGGGTCTTTTAAGTTTGTTAGTTTTTGTTTGAGAGTGTAGGTGGGTTTGTGTGCTACTAGGATTCCGAGGGGTCTTAGTAGTCTGGTTGTCATTTCTGAAACTTCTTTGATGTATGGCAAGGTGGTTAGGGTTTCTGGCTGTGTTTGGTCTGCTTGTCGTGGTTTGTTCTTGAGGAATCTGCAGACTGTATTTTTTGAGTATTCGTTCTTCTTGAATACGTTGTATAGGTGGTTCTTCTCTGTGTTCCGAAGTTCGTCTGTGCTGCAGTGTGTGGTGGCTTGTTGGAATATTCTAAACCTCAACCTGAGCTACAAAGCTTCACAAACCTTGCACTGAGAGGACATGGCTACACAATGGAACACTGGAGAAACATCATCCAGCAGGGAGCTATGCGCCATGAAAACATCTCTGTCGTGCTGCTGAACAGAAGGGGCTCTTGTGAAAGGAGGAACAGAACATCAAGAAACACCACCTACCACAACCTCTAACCACCAATGCCCACACTGCAAAAGAATCCGTGGATCCTGGATTGACCTCTTCAGCCTTTTGAAGACCCACAAATAGATACCGTTATGGAAGACAATCATATTTGACTCCA
Source organism: Chiloscyllium plagiosum (assembly GCF_004010195.1). Classification (NCBI taxonomy): domain Eukaryota; kingdom Metazoa; phylum Chordata; class Chondrichthyes; order Orectolobiformes; family Hemiscylliidae; genus Chiloscyllium; species Chiloscyllium plagiosum. The sequence continues at coordinate 33,091,945 of NC_057716.1, read as the reverse complement.
GTTATCATAGATTGATTGATTGACTGGAAATCAAATGGCTGTGCAGAAACATATAAGCAAAGCTTTCAAAGGGATTATAGTTAACGTTTATTATCTTTCCTTAAAAACCCAGCTTTGAAAGGATTAAACTCAGTTATATAAAGTTGTTTTCTCTCCTCTCTCATCTCCCTGTACAAAGTCCAGAAGGCTCCAAAAGATTTGGTGGGGTGGGGGTGCTGAATGTTTTACCTTTCACCTTTCTCCACTCAGCCAAGCCAGTTTCGAAAGGCTCTGTACTTTTTGTCCCTTCCACTCCTCTGGTTGCCTAGCAACCCTTTCTGATCTATTTCATAACCCCAGGAGTCAGTAAAGAAGAGACCTAAGAAGCTGTCAGACTCCTTTTTTTTGCTAACTAGCTTGGAAACGTGATAGAGTTTCTAAATGTCAATATTTCTGCTCACCTGGCAAATTGAAAGAGGTGGACTGTGACCAGAGCCATCACTGCCCCCCCTCCCCAAAAAGGTTGAAGGTTGAATCTAAGTTGGCTGCAATTAGAACTGGACATCTACCAACAATCTATGGCTGTCCGCAATTTTGTGTCATCTTCAGGAAATGCAGTAGACATGAATATCCCTTGTTTCTAGACCTTGGGTTGTTTTTGTGCCCCCCATTCTGCCTTTTTAAATCAAAGATATCTACAGAGACCTTTTTTTGGCTCATGACAATGTGCCTGTGTGCACAATCCAGAGGATATAATTTTTGATTCAGGGGATCAGAGCTTAGATGTTAACCAGTGTTTTCTAGCTAATTCATGAAAAGTTTTGTTCCTTATGAATTCATTAGGGAAACCTGGTTAACATTTCTTTTATTCTGATAAAGAGTATAAAACGGAAGCAATTGGCTAATTAGGTAATTGAATTCATATACATGTGCCATTGTCGACGCTGGTTTATCAGCACACTACTCCCATCACAGCACTAAAAATATGATAAAGAAATATTGAAAGGATATATCCTTGTAGGGATGGGTCTGGAGGGGTTGCTCTTCGGAGGGTCGGTGTGAATCTGTTGGGCCGAAAGGCCTGTTTCCACACTGTAAGTAATCAAATCTAATATATATATATATAAATATGGTTAATATATTTTTAGGTCAATGTGATTTAGGAAGTATCTGACAGAGTCATCACTGCAGTGGTTAAAAAAAGAACTTGAGGAAAAGTGGAAGTTCAGCATATTCTACAAAGTGAGTGGCACAGCTGGGTCCATGTGGATTTGCATACCAAATATCTGTATAAAGAGAGGATTCAATGGAAAAGTTACTTCAGGTGGAAATACTTTAGTTTTATAGAGAAAAGTGCTGGTGGACAAATTATTGTTAACGAAATATTGTACTTGTGAGGTAGATGTGTAAATGAACTTGTAATTACCCACCTCCTTATTTGGTCTGAGTATTCAAATCTCAAGTACCCACTGGACTCTTGATCCTTTGAATCTGGCCACTTGTGAGTTCCCTTCTCACCCCAATATTAACAATGGTTCCTTCAGCTACCTAGGCCTCAAATCCAGGCTTCTTGCCCCAGACCCTTTCACCTCTCTCTCCTCGTTGAGGTTGCTGCTTTGAATTCCACTGATCCCATTAAATTTGCATTCACTGCTTATGCATCTTTATTGGCTCAATGTTCATTTGTTCCTGATGCCTCAGTGGAGGTTTTGAAACACAGCTGGCACATTGAAAGCGCAATTTCACTGCGAGCTGTAGAACTCCTTTATGAGGGAAACCAGAATTTCTAATTTGTCCATTCCTACTTCAGAGCTTTTTTTGGGTTGGGTTGGGTTGGGTTGGGTTGGGTTGTGGGGGGGGGGGGGTGTTAATTTGCGTTGCCCCTTTAAACGTACAGCACTATAGAGGGAGCTGTTCGGATTCAGACACCGCCTCAGGCTCGGTGTGACCATGGCGTGTCTGGCGGGCGTTTCCCGTCTTTTCTTGCTGTGTTTGTGTGTCTGGTATCGGCTGTCTTTCCCTGTTCGCGATCAGCTCAGCTCAGCCCCAGTCCAGTCTTCGTGGTTCTCCACCGGGGCGGAAAAAAAATAAAGCCACGCAAAACACGGACATAAGAGACGGGAGTGGAAAAAAGATCCCAGGAATCGACTTGGCTGGGAAGAGGAGGAGGAGATAAAGAAGAAAACGTTTTCTGCACCTCCCACCCCTCCGAAACCTCTTGTGGTCTCCTGGAGTTTGCACAGGGTGAAGGAAGCGGGGTGGGAGGGAGAAAGAAAGACAACTTCCACACAATCTAGCAGAAATAAAGCAAAACGGCTTGGGTTGGTGGTTGGGGGTGGGGTAGGAGAGATTCTTTCGGAAGTTGCCAGTGCCTCCTGCTCTTTAATCCTGAAAGTGTGAACCTAAAGCTGGTTTGAGTGGACCAGACATTTGCCCCCCACCAACCAAACCGCCTCAGATCAGAAGGCAAGCACAAGAGGTGGAGTGGGGTGGGGAGGAAGGACGGACATGATGACCGGCTGGGGGGAATGAACCTTCGGTAGCGGAAATCTTAAATTTTTTTTGTATAACAGGAGCTGCAGGATGAGAGAGAGAGAGAAAAAAAAATAGCAGAATAAATTGAACGGGAGCCAGGCGAAAGAGCGAAATCTAAATAAATAAATCGCCCCCCCACCCCACCAGGACGAAGAGTTTGCGGTGCAGCTCCCGAGGACGGTTTGAGAAGGAAAATAAAACGTACACAAAAAAGAAAACGCCATCGGCCGAAGACCTGCGCTTGGAAGCGGGGGTGGAAATTATTTCGAGAAGATTAAAAGTAAATTCGATCGATCTCGCTTCACTCGAGAGGGGGAAGGGAGGGAAAGAAATCCCATGTACTGAAGAGGAAATCTCAGACAAGTCTGCGAGGAAATATATACAAATGTTCCGTCAGGAAGAGAAGGAAAATCATCGTCGTCGAGGAGACGGGTCGTAGGAATTTTTTTTTCGTTTCCCATTATGGCAAGTTATATTATTTTAAAATCCCCAACATACGACTGAAGTTTGTAGAGGATTTATCATCAGCGATCGAACAAACGGGAATTCTCATATCTGCATAGATAATCCTGAACATTTTGTTCCGTGATCACGAGTAGAACAGTTGTCGAACAAAAAAAAAGATTTTTTTCCATCAATCCCACCCATCCACGGTTTGTCTCGGACGCCGGCGGCTTTTTTTTTCCGCTGGATTTTTTTTCTCCGCGGGGAAAGAAAAACCCAGCGACAGTCGAGGAATTAAAAGGAGGGAAATAATTTTATCTCTGCGTGTGTATGTGTGTATATCTGAGCGGAGCGGGTGAGGAATCCGGCGATTAGGGCAAGAGGCGAGGAGCTGCGTCTGCCGGTCCGGCGGGCGGTTGTGAGCGCGAGCCGGGGCCAGCAGACTTTCAAATCGCGGCCTCCGCGAGGGCCATGAGACCGTCGCGAGCTGTCGGCGTGGCGCGGCCGGGCTGTCAGTAACCGCCGCGGCTGAACTGGGCCGAGCCGCACTGCCGGTGTCCCCTGCCTCGTCATCGTGCATTGATTACTTCGCTTTCCCCAGCCCCGGGTCGGATATGGCCGCTTCCGTATGCCTGCTCTTCTTCGGGATTCACGCCGCCTGGGTGAACGTCGTGGCCTGTAAGTGACTGGAAAAATGTTCCCGGGTCTCGAACACGGCCCGGGATTTTTTTTGGGGGGCTGGTGGTGTTGGGAAAAGGTTGGAGGAACATTTAAAGAGACTGCGTCAAGTTCGCTGTCACCTGAATGACTGGGGGAGAGGGTGGGAGAAGTGTGTGTTTGGGGGGGGCAGCCAGGGGTTAGAGAGGAAAGGGGACCAAGAGGGGGTAGATCAGTGAGAAGATGAGTAGAATTGGACAGGATAAAAGGGAGGAGGTGGAGAGAAGAGAGAGAGAGTAAGGGACAGGGGAGTGAAGGGGAGAGTGGACAGTTGCAAGAGGGGAGGGGTCATCTAAGTAATTGTCTAGGATTTCTTCCCTCGCAAGATAAAATCACAATATTTTATTTGACAAGCATTTTTTTTATTGTGCACAGTCGTCAAGGTGTACACATGAGCCTGTAAATCTCATGGTCAAACAGCAGGGTCATCCTGCAAATATGGACTGAGACAGACCAAGATGGTCCTGTTATCCAAGGCACATGTGATATAATTTGGCTTTGTACCAATGAACAAATGACCACAGTTTGCATTACAGTGTGTTTCCTGTGATCTGTCTGCAAGTATATTTTTGGACATGTGGGCTTGGGTTTGTTGCCTGTGAACATCTGAATATTCAACTCTTGCTGTCTTCCATTAGTGTTGGACTGTCTACCACCAACTTGCGTCAGAAGAAAAATTAAGTTCAGCAAATGTAGACCACTCTACACCAGAGTATTCAGTTTAGTGCAGACAATGTTCTATTTGCCATTTATATTCTGTTATCCAGATTTGGTGTTAAACAAGTTGCAATTGTTGATTTATCTTTGCCTTTCTTACTGATTTGTAGAGTTAATTACCAACAACATTGCTGAAAGTTCTGTATTGATTGAAGTCCATTACGGTATGCAGTTGGCTAGATGTAGGTTTTCTTTACTTACTCATAGGACATGGGTGTCACCAGCTGGTCAACATTTATTGCCCATCCCAAGTCACTCTTGAGAAGGTGGTGTTGAGCTGTGTTCTTGAACCACTGCAGCCCATGTGCTGTAGGTAGACCCACATTGTCATTAGGGAGGGAATTCCAGATTTTGACCCAGCAAAATTTGACCCAGGAACAGTGATATATTTCCAAGTCACGGTGTTGAGTGGTTTGGAGGGCAACTTGCAGGGATGATATCTGCTGCTCTTGTCCTTCTAGATGATAGTGGTCATGGATTTGGAAGGTGCTGTCTTTGGTGATTTTGGAGATGTACACGTTGCTGCTATTAAGTGTTTGTGAAGAGAATGGATGCTTGTGAATATGGTGTCAGTCAAGTGGGCTACTTTGTCCTGGATGGCATGAAGCTTCTTGAGTGCTGTTCGAGCTGCCTCCATTCAAGCAAGTGGGGAGTCATAGAGTCATAGAGATGTCCAGCATGGAAACAGACCCTTCGGTCCAACTTGTCCGTGCCGACAAGATATTCCAACCCAATCTAGTCCCACCTGCCAACACCCAGCCCATACTCCTCCAAACCCTTCCTATTCATATACCCGTCCAGATGCCTTTTAAATGTTGCAATTGTACCAGCCTCCACCACATCCTCTGGCAGCTCATTCCATACACGTACTACCCTCGGTGTGAAAAAGTTGCCCCTTAGGGTAAGATTGGATTCTGGGCAATCCAAGATGGAGGACGGGAAAAATTTCTGGCTGTAAGAGCTGCTCTTTTTTTTGAGGTATTTTGAAGGAGTGTTCCATCACACTCCTGATCTGTGGTTTGTAGATGGTGCACAGGCGTTAGGGAATCAGCAGGTGAGTAACTCACCACAGTAGGGTGGCACAGTGGCTCAGTGATTAGCACTGCAGCCTCAGTGCCAGGGAGCCAGATTCGATTCCACCCTTGGGTGACTGTCTGTGTGGAGTTTGCACGTTCTCCTTGTCTCTGTGTTGGTTTCCACTGGGTGCTCTGGTTTCGTCTCAAAGTGTAAAGATGTGCAGGTTAGGTGCATGGACCCCACTAAATTACCCTTAGTGTTCAGGGATGTGTAGATTAGCTATGGGTAATGCAGGGTTGCAGCGATAGGGTGGAGGGATAGGTCTGGATGGGATGCTCTTCGGAGGGTTGGTGTGATCTTGTTTGGCCTGTTTCCACACTATAGGAATTCTTATAAGTATTCCGAGCCTCTGACCTGCTCTACTGGCCATAGTATTTATATGGTGAGTCCAGTTGAGTCTCTGGTCAATAGTAACCCCCAGAATGTTGATAGTGGGGATTTCAGCGATGGTAACACCATTGAATGTTAAGAGGCAGTGGTTAGTTTAGTTTTGTATTGGAGACGGCCGCTGCCTTGCATTTGTGTGGTGTGAATGTTACTTGCGCTTGTCAGCCCAAGTGTGGATACTGTCCAGATCTTATTGCATTTGAACAGGACTGCTTTATTCTCTGAGGAGTTACGAACATAGTGCAATCATCAAAAAAAATCCCAATTCTTACTTTATGATAGAGGGATGGTCGTTGATGAAGCAGCTAATGGTGGTGGTGCCTAGGACAGGATGCTAAGGAATCCTGCAGAGATGTTCTGGTGATGAGATGACTTGTCACCAACAACCACACCATTTTCCTCTGTGCCAACAATGACTCCAACTGGGGAGATATTGCCCCCGATTTTCAATTTTTCTGGGGCTCCTTAATGCCACATTCAATTGAATGTGGCCTTGATATCAAAGCATGTTACCCTTGCCTCATCTCTGGAATTCAGATGTTTGGTTCATGTTTGAACCAAGACTTAACAAGTTCAGGAGCTGAGTGTCCCTTTGGAATGCAAGCTCCACGTGCAGTTGTACCAGCGTTTTGTACAGCTGCACCATGACCTTGTGGCTCTGAAACTCGGTCCCTCTACCAATAAAAGCTAATGCATTGTATGCCTTCTTAACAACCCAGTCAACCTGGGTGGCAACTTTCGGGGATCTATGTACATGGACACCGAGATCTCTCTGCTCTTCTACACTACCAAGAATCTTACCATTAGTCCAGTACCCTTTATTCCTGTTTCTCCTTCCAAAGTGAATCACCTCACACCTTCTCGCATTAAACTCCAGCTCTGCAACTTATCTTTGTCCCTCTGTAACCTGCAACATCCTTCAGCAATATCCACAACTTCACCAACCTTACTGTCATCTGCAAATTTACTAGCCCATCCTTCAAAGTCCTTATCTAGGCCACTTATAAAAATGTCAAACAGCAGTGGCCCGAAAACAGATCCTTGCAGTACTCCACTAGAATGAACATTTCCCATGGACCACCACCATCTGTCTTTCAGCTAGCCAATTTCTGACTCAAAACCAGTAAATCACCCTGAATCCCATGCTTCCATATTTTGTGCAATAGCCCACTGTGGGGAACTTTATCAAACACTTTACTGAAATCCATGTACACTACATCAACTGCTTTATCTTCATCCACCTGTTTGGTCACCATCTCAATAAGATTTGTGAGGCACGACCTACCCTTCACAAAACTGTGTTGACTATCCTTAATCAACTTATTTCTCTCCAGATGATTGTAAATCCTATCTCTTATAACCTTTTCCAATACTTCACCCACAAACAAAGTAAGGCTCACTGGTCTTTAATTATCATGGTTGCCTCTACTCCCCTTCTTGAACAAGGGGGTCACATTTGCTATCCTCCAGTTTCTGGCACTACTACTGTAGACAATGATGATCTAAATATCAAAGTCAAAGGCTCTGCAGTCTCCTCCCTGGCTTCCCAGAGAATCCTAGGATAAATCCCATCCGGCTCAGGGGACTTATCTATTTTCACATTCTCCAGAATTGTTAACACCACCTCCTTGTGAACCTCAATGCCATCTAATCTCGTAGCCTGTGTCTCAGGCAACAATTGTCTTTTTCCAGTGTGAATACGGAGGAAAGATATTCATTTAACGCTTCCCCTATCTCCTTGGACTCCGCGCACATTTCCAACTACTATCCTTGATTGGCCGTAATCTTATCCTAGTCATTCTTTTGGTTTGGTGTTTGCCATCACTATGTGGAACAGTTGGCAATCTCTGGTATTCTTTGTGAAAGACCAAATTTTTCAAATATAATAATTTCATAGTTTTTCTAATTATGTAATTTTGAAGCTTTGGCTTGGATATTTAATCTTCTTCCTTAATGCATATGGGCCAGCCTTCATTTTATAGGAACACACCACTTAAGAACAGAGGCCATTCACCTTTCGAGGTCATGACTAATCTGATTATGGTCTCCAGATGAGCGTGGACGTGATCTATATGGACTTCAGTAAGGTGTGCCTTGTATAATAATAGTTCTTGCAGTCACTGAGAGTTTCCTGGGGGTGGAAGAAGTCACAGAAAGTGAGCAAGGCAAAGCTTTTAGAATTGATAAACAAGTTGAAGTTGTCTGTGTCTATGAGGAAAGGGGAAACAATTGCAGGAATAGCTGTACATTTACAATTGCCAGAAATGTAATCAGAATAATTGAAAATTGCTAACATTCAATTGCAAATGAAGCAGCTTGAATTAGAAGCAAATGGCAAGAGAAAAACAACAACAAGAAAGAGGAAAAGAAATTAAATAGTTTTGAATTAAGATTAAAAATAGAAGACAGAGAAAAACAAAATATACCCTAGCTGGAGAAAGACAGAATTTTTGAATTTAGTGGTTGGAACTGAAAACCCAAAGTCGACTTAAAACGGCAAAAGTAGAGGTGAAAGTTAGGAGTAGAGATGACGACGATGATGGAGAGCAATCTTATTGTAACCAAAGGCCTGGTGGGGATCTGTTTAAATATGCTCTACTGTTGTCCACGTTTGATGAGAAGGATGTAGAAGCTTTTTTGATTTCATTTGAAACAATGGCTAAACAAATGAAATGGCATGTGACCGTGTGGATGTTGATGATCCAAACAAAGTTGGTCAATAAAGCTAGTGAGGTATTTGCATCACTATTAGAGGAGGTATCTGGAGTCTATGATGAAGTGAAAAAAGCCATTTTGGGGCCAGCACATGAGCTAGTACTGGAAGCCTACAGACAATGTTTCAGAAATCTAAAGAAGGAACCTAGTCAAATGTACATAGAGTTTGAAAGGATCAAAGTAATTTTTATTGGTGAATAAGGACATTGAAAATAGATCAGACATATGGCCCTCTTTGACTATTATTTTGAAGGAGTTCAAAAAGTCACTTTCTGAAGTAGTGAGAACTCATGTGGAATAGCACAGAGTTAAGACTACAAGATTAGCAGCAGAAATGGCAGATGTTTGAATTGGTTCGTAAGTCAACGTTTGGCTTCAATGTCAATCTCCATTTGTGAGGGATAGAAATTGGTGAAAAGAGAAATCCTCAGTGGTAAGGGAAAAGGAAATCTCATTGAAGATAATAGTTTACCACACAGGATAAGGAAACCATTGAGAGGGAAAGAAGTAAAAATACTCAGGTGTTTTCACTGCAATAAAATAGGCCACATGAAGAAGCACTGGGAAGACAAGTGTGAGAAAACAGGATAAGCCAGCGAGTTGAAATGGTAAAGGAAAGCACAGTGGAAGCTAATAAAAAGCTGCAGAAGGATGTATGACTTGGTCAGGGGTTGGTTGAAGACAAAGGGCCAGAGCTCTTTAAAGAAATTACTTGTGTGGATAAGGCTTACTTATGAGTGCAGGAGGCAAAGTAAAGTAATTAAAATTCTTAAGAGATACAGGAGCAAGTTAATCTTTGGCGAGTGATGAGGCGATCTGTAATTCAGAAAGAGTATTGCCAGAGCAAGTGATAATATGTGGAATTCATGACGAGGGGAGCAGTGTTCCATTATATAAGATGAGGTTGGAGAGTCCCATTAGAAGTGGTGAAGCAAAGATAAGAGTATTAGAGAAGTTCTTAATTCCAGAAAAAGTTTATCCCTGGTAATGATATAGCTGGATCACAGGTGGGAGTGATGCCTGTTGTGATTGAAAAGCCAATGGAAGACCAGGCAACTCAAGTGTTAGAGTATGCCCTGGAATTTTCTTGACTGTTGTAACAATGTCACAAAACCGCAAGGTGGAAACAGGAGGAGAAGTCAAGGAATAAAGACAAGGTTGTTGAAGTTCAATGATCAGAAACTATGTTTATTCAAATGTTTGAGAAAAATGTGGTTGAGGACAAAGTGGATATTTTTAGTTTAGAAAAATTAGCTGAATTAGACTATATGATCATAAGCCATAGGAGCAGAAATTAGGTCATTCAGCCCATTGAGTCTGCTCCGCCATTCAATCATGGCTGATACATTTCTCAACCCCATTCTTCCCGTTACTGTTGATTCCCTTGATACTCAAGAACCTATCTTATCTCCGTCTTAAATATACTCCAATGACCTGGCCTCCACAGCCTTCTGTGGCAATGAATTCTTTAGATTCACCACTCTCTTGCTGAAGAAGTTTCTACTTATCTCCATTCTAAAAGGTCTTCCCTTTACTCTAAGGCTGTGCCCTCAGGTTTCAGTTTGTCCTACCAAAGGAAACCTATTCCCAAAATCCAGGCCATTCAGTATTCTGTATGGTTCAGTTAGATCCCCCAAATCCTTCTAAACTTCATTGAGTATGGACCCGCAGTCCTCAGACGTTCCTCATATGTTAAGCTTTTCATTCCTGGGACCGTTCTCGTGAACCTCCTCTGAACGTGCTCCAGGGCCAATACATTCTTCCTGAGAGTTGAGAGTGTGGTGCTGGAAAAGCAAAGCAGGTCAGGCAGCATCCGATGAGCAGGAAAATCAACGTTTCAGGCATAAGCCCTTCATTAGGAATCAGATTATTCAATTTTCCCGCTCCTCGGATGCTGCCTGATTTTGTTGTGCTTTTCTGGTACCGTACACTCAACTCTAATCTCCAGCATCTGCAGTCCTCACTTTCACAGTCCTTTCGGAGATATGGGGCACAAGTCTGCGCACAATACTTCAAATGTGATCTGACCAGAGCCTCAAGTGCATCCCTGTTTTTATATTCAAATCCTCTCAAATTACCTGTTGTCATTGCATTTGCCTTCCTAACTACTGACTCAACCTGCAAGTTTACCTTGAGAGAATCCTGAACTAGAACTCCCAAGTCTCTTTGCATTTCACATTTTTGAATTTTCTCCTCATTTAGAAAATAATCCTGAAGAAGGGCTTATGCCCGAAACGTCGATTCTCCTGCTCCTTGGATGCTGACTGGCCTGCTGTGTTTTTCCAGCACCACATTTTTCAACTCTGGTACTCCAGCATCTGCAGTCCTCACTTTCTCCTTATTCCTACCAAAGTGCATGACCTCGCACTTTCCCAGAACTCCATCTGCTACTTCTTTGCCCACTCTCCTAACCTGTCCAAATCCTTCTGCAGCCTCCCCACTGCCTCAATGTTACCTGTCCCTCTACCTATCTTTATCATCTGCAAATTCAGCTAGAATGCCCTCAGTTCCTTCTTCTAGATCGTTAATGCATAAAGTGAAAAGTTGTGGTCCCAACACTGACCCTTGCAGAACACCATTCGTCACTGGCTGCCACTCTTTGCTTTCTGCCAGACAATCAAGGTTCTATCCATGCTAGCACCTTGCCTCTTACGCCATGGCCAGTTATCATACTCAGCATCCTTTGTGGTGCCTTGTCGAAGGCCTTCTTGAAGTGCAGGTAGATAACATTCATTGGCTGTCCTTGGTCTAACCTGATCATTACTTCCTCAATTGCAACAGAAAGACTAAAAACTAAAGCAATTGTATTAAGAAGCATACACAGAAGAAGAATCTTTATGAATCTCAGAATGTTAATATCTAAAAAATAAGGTCTTATTGAGGAAATGGAAACCATTGCATATTCAGACAGATGAGAAATGGGCAGAAGTTCATCAAGTTGCACTACCAATGAGTCATAGGACGGAGATGTTGTATTAACATATGAATTACCAGTCAGCGATCATTCGAGTGTAAGGAAGACTCGAATACAAAAACATTTTATTGGCCTGGACTGAATAAGATGTTGAATTTACAGGTTATTCTGCTATAACGTGACGGTTGTGTTTCTCTGCTACTTCAGAGAGCACATATTTGGCCTATGTGTCAAATTATAGGGGCAAGATTAAGTATAGTGGGTGAGTTGGCCAGACAGCATTTGAAAGTAGCACAACATGTGATGAAGCAGGATACAACAACGTCCGATAGAAAGAAATCCAAGTGTGTCATGTGAAGATACTCAAAAGGCTTTTTGAGAGTGAAGGAAATCAAAAGGAGAATGTTTTACTGGTTACTCGACGAGGGAAAAACTAAGTCTCTAGATGATTCTGAATTGGATATTCATCAATTAAATTGATCAATGAGAAATTTCTCAAATTGGGATAA
>NC_057716.1:33064591-33079451 GCF_004010195.1 Chiloscyllium plagiosum | reverse complement strand
GCTTCCCATTATAAATTCCCCATTTCCCATTGTAAAGGATCTATGTTTGTCATAGAGTCACAACATTTCTAAAATACCTGCACTTGTAGTCAATGCCTCTATGTGCTGATAGCATCATAGAGATAGTCAGCACAGAAAAACTCCCTCATGCTGGTCAAAAACAATCACCTAACTATTCTACAACCATTTTCCAGCCTTTGCCCAATGTCTCGCATGCGTTGCCATTGCAAGTACATATCTAAATACTTTTTAAAAAGTACATATCTAAATACTTTTTAAATGTCCTGACAGTTTCTAGATCTACCACCTTTACAGGCAGTGAGTTCCACATTTCCACCACCATCTTGGTGAAACGCTTTTACTTATATCTCCTCTTAACCTTCTGCCCATTACCTTAAATCTATGTCCCTGATCATTGATCCATCCATTAGGGGTAAAAGTATCTTCCTGTTTAGCCTAACTATGCTCCTCATAATTTTGTACATCTCAATCATGCGCCCTCTCAATCTCCTCTGCTCCAAGGAAAACAACCCCAAGTTCTGTACAATCTTTGTTCATACCTGAAACTCTCCAGCCCAAGCAACATCCTGGTAAATCTCCTCTGTACCTTCTCCAGTGCTATCATATTCCTTTGTAATGTGGATTCCAGAACTGTACACAACACTCTTGCTGTTATCTAACCAACATTTTACACATTTCCAGCATAACCTCCCTGCTTTTAAACTCTATGCCTCAGCTAATAAAGGCACACCTGTCCTGATACCTTACGGGACCAGGGTATATGCACAGCAAGATCCTTTCAATCTTCAGTGCTTCCCAGGACCCGACCATTCATCATGTCCTCCTTTGCCTTGTCTTTGCTAATCTTTTTCGATTCACATATTGAAGATCATACCACCAGTTTTTTATGTTCCCTGCATATTTACTCTCATTTTCTATTTTATCCTTTCTGATCAATATTTTAGTCCTCTTTTGCTGAGATCTAAACTGCTCCCAGTCCTCAGGCTTATGGTTTTTTCTTGCAATATTTATACCCCCTCTTTGCTTCTAATACTACCCCTAATATGTTTTGAAAGGTATGATTGAATCACCTTTCCTGTTTTATCTTTGCGCCAGATAAGAATGTTCTAATTCATGCATATGCTCCTTAAATATTAATGATTGCCTATCCAATGACAACACTTTTAGTAAGGTTCATCAATCCAGTCATTGACAACTCATGCCTCATACCCTGATAGCTCCCATTATTTAGATTAAGAGCAAAATACTTCCATATGTGAAAATAGTTAGTGCAGTTTAGGCAGTTTAACTGCATGACCATAAAAAAAAGAGCAGTCAATGGTTACGTAATGTCCTATACTGCTCAACATAACCATGTGGAAAAGCTTGGGGTACAGGAAGCTGGTGTTGAGAATGGTTAAGCCCTGAAAATTTTCCGTTAGCAGAAGGTCTGGCAAAACAGAAGTTGCAGCACAAACCACAGAGGTTATGAAGGCCAGGATTAATAGGATATGAAACAATAAACTGCAGGCTAAAGGGGTAGCAATTGACACTTGATTGGCATGCAGTTTATTCTGGAGAACTGTTGCTTGGTATTTTGCTCTTAGCCCTACTCGCTACTGCTTTTCCCAAGTCATTTCCTATTGTGTGTCATATTTCACAGTATTGTGCTCCTCTCCTCTCTTCCTTACCGTTAGATTAGATTAGATTCTCTACAGTGTGGAAACAGGCCCTTCAGCCCAACTAATCTACACCGACCCTCCAAAGAGTAACCCACCCAAACCCCTTTTCCCTCTGACTAATGCACCTAACATTATGGGCAATTTAGCATGGCCAATTCACCTGACCTGCCCATCTTTGGACTGTGGGAGGAAACCGGAGCACCCGGAGGAAACCCACGCAGACACAGGGAGAATGTGCAAAACTCTGCACAGACAGTTACCTGAGGTTGGAATCGAACCTGAGACCCTGGTGCTGTGAGGCAGTAGTGCTAACAACTGAGCCACCGAGCCACTCTTCACCACTATGAGCATTCTTCATGTTCACAGAGTTGAAGAGTGAAGAAGCTAAATCCAAAACTAGCTTAGTGAATCTCAGAGCCCCCACCACCTGCACTATCTCACCTCACCCGCACAATCTTGACGGTCCATTCGCACTATCTCACCCCTCCCTCCACACTATCTCACTGAGTTCCTCCTTCCCTTCACTCACTACTTTGTGCTGTGTGTTGTCTTGATCCAAGCTTGTTTCTTACAAATACACGTTCCTTCTATCGCTGTAGCCAGTGTTGTTTGCTTTGCAAATTTTTCTTTCCAAAGGTTGAACCAAATATGTCCAGCTAATGTTATTCTCAATGTTTTCTCAGCAAACGCATCTTCATAACAGCCCCATAGAAGCTTTCCCTTTCCGTTTTTCTATTTCTTGCTAGCTTTCTCTCAAAATCCAGTTTTTCACTAGTTTTCAATCATCCTTTGATGGTTTCTACAATGTGCTGACCTACCATTATAATTTGTAGCATTGAACATTTTCTTTGGGTTTAATACTACCCTTAACCTTCATAGTTAACAATGGATTGTGCATGTTTCCCATGGAATAATTCATTCTCCGTGGAAGACATTTTTTTGAGAGTTTAGAAGTTTCTTTTAATATGTTTGCCACTGCTTCTCTTACCTTTTAACCTAGATTTCCAGTCTGTCTTCAAACCTTGTTAAATGCCTTTATTTAATAAGGCACAAGTCAGGAGAATAATGCAATACTCCCCACTTGCCTGATCGAGTGCAGCTCCAACAACACTCAAGAAGCTTGAACACCACATTGGACAAAGTAACAATTGACTGCACACTGTTGTTAACATTCACACTCATCCTGTGGCATAACATGACTGCGATGCAAACCAACTACAGGATACAAAGCAGCACCACACCAACGTTCCTTCACCAGCACCACTCAACCTACATCCTCTGTCACATCATAGAACAAGGGCAGCAGATGTGTAGGACACCACGTTCCCAAGTTCCCCAAACACAATGCTGCTTTGTTGTTTCAGTGTCACTGGGTCCAAGTCCTGGAAATCTCTTGCTAATGGCATGGGGGATGGTTAAAGATTGGAGTGGGAAAAGGAGTTGGAAGCAAAGTTGTAGAAACCCTACAATGCAGAAGCAGGCTATTCAGCCCATCGGGTCCATACTGACCCTCCGAAGAGCATCCCACCCAGATTCACCTTATCCCTGTAACCCTGCATTTCCCATGGCTAAACCAACTATGGGCGCAACACGCTACAACTTGCCCAAAGATGGGAAAGGAATGTCATCCGAGAAAGTGCCACCCGCGAACAACTGTACTTATAAATAGAAAGCAGGAGACAACAGCTTCGCTTCACTTGGAAGTCGCTACTGATGATGTTACCTAGCCAGGTAATGAAACATCTGGATATCAAACCTACAGCTCAGCGAGCAAACCTACACCCTAAACCTTGACCTGAGCTACAAACCTTCACAAACCTTGCACAAACCAACGACCCTCCACACTATGAGCAATGTAGCATTGCTGATCCACCTAACCTGAACGTCTTTGGACTGTGGGAAGGAACCAGAGCAAACCTAGCAGAGCATGCAAGTCAGTCACTCGAGGGTGGTCCCTGGTGCTGTGAATCTGTCGTGCTAACCACGGACCCACCATGCCACCCTTGAATATCCTTCAGACAGAAGCAGATGGTTAAGCAAGGGGTGAAATGCTATTAGAGTAGGGAGAAATGTGGATTTGAAATTATAATCAGATCTTGAAGGGTTGAATGGCCTCTTTCCTTATCCTGATTCATATGTTTGTCTTCTCAAAGGCACCTAGGTATGGACAAGAACTGTTTCGTTGCCAGTGATGTCCACATCGCAGGAATTAAGAGACAGACTGTCTTCCTGGTGAGTTAGATTTGGATTTTGCATTGGTTCCTGAATTTGAAAATCTTTCCATGGCCCCACCTTTCTCCCTCTCTGTAACCTCCCTCCATCTACAATCCAGTAAGATCAAGTCACAGAGTCATGGCTCTCCTCTTCTGACTCTGGATTCTCTCCATCCCCAATTACTGTATACTGATTTCATAGTCAGTAATGTGTTGTGAAGAGCTGGCTTTCTAACATGTTAAAATATCACAGTCTGCTTCTCTGACCTAATTCCTGAACTTTGGTTCTGGCCAGGAACCCGTTGAAGGATGGAGGAGCACATGGTTTTAGAGGAGGCTTGGAATCAGAGCAAATGTGGCAGCAGCAAGAAAAGGAAAGTCCAATGCATCAACGTCTGTGTTTACCCAAGGAATATGCAACATATCTCCCTCCAGTGACATGGGGTCAAAAAAGGAGTATGTGAAAGTGTTAACTGCACCGCTATTTTAAACAACATTTCAATTTCATGGCGCATACTTTTGCAAGCTATTGAAGTCAAGAGGAGATGAGTTGTACTGCAATCTGTTGGCTCATTAAAAGTCAGGCAAACACTGGAACAACTAGCGTCCACTGCTGCCTTCACATTTCTCACCAGGACAGAGTTTGTTGACAGAAGCTACGGTGGGTAGCCAATCACAACATTAAATGCGAAATGAATCTCGGTGGTGCCATGCGATGCCTATATTAGATTGGATCTGGGATGAAGAGTGAGATGACCTTCAGTTACACCCATCAGTACAGTGATGTGCATAGGGAGAGCTCAGAGGGGAACAACACAGATCGAGGAACACGGGACATTGGGGGTGGTGGGTGTGGTTATGGGAGGTATTACCTGCATATCAGAGAGAGAGAGAGAGAGAGAGTACAGGCAGAGGCTCAGGAACGGCAATTGTGAAAACATCCTGCAAAAGTATAATCCTCTACTTGACTTCGCCCAGGGTGTCATTGACTGCATATACATGGACATCACAGTGGTCCCTGAAACATTTCCAAAGGAGCTTCATTTACTAAAGGCAGTATGTCACTGCCCATCTCCTTCTCCAAAAAGGATGTGAGTTTGGGGAATCAACATACCATTTCTGAAGGTTAAGGTGAAGTAGTTTGACTCACTCTTGTTGGACAGGGCCATTGTCTGGCACTCAGTGAACCAGTTGTGTTCGTCCAAGATGAAGGTTGTCAGTGCCATCTAGAGGCTGAGCAGTGACTGGTCAGACTACGGTCAGGCAGAAGCAATGAGGGTCATAGACAGGGGCTTACATCTCACTGGTCAACAATGGCTTTGAGCCCAGATTGTTCAGGTGAAAGATCAGTGCCTGACCCACTCTGTCTCAGGACCTTCTCGAATTCCATCACTTAAGCATCAAACCAGAAAAGAAACCAATGTTTTTCATGAAAGATAAACCTGTGGCTACATCTTGGGGGGAACTCCCTGTGAGAATAACATCAGATCATTCTCCTCCTTTTGACAATAACAGGCTGCTATTTTTCTGCCGATTATGATGAGTCATCAGCTCGTTGAGGTTTGAGAGCAACTTGTGGAGTTAGAATGAGAAACGCAAAGTGGTGACTGTTCCTCAAAGGGGTTCAGTTCTGCACTTGACATGCCTATTGCCCTCTCCCGCCACCCATTATGGCAATTGAGAACACGCACTTCTACAGGCACCACAGCCATTCATGGCCACAGATATGTAACCATGCCCTAGATTAGATTTCAGACAAACAGCAAGATGACCCTCTCCTACTCATAAAACCATACCATTTCTAATAAATTACTCGAGCTTTGAAAGATGAAGGAGAAATTAGAATTACTCTGCCTCCAGCCTATGATGCCTTTGACTGAAGTGTTTGCTGGACCATTGGTAACTAATTCTTACTCTTGTCCCTAGAACAGGACTCACAATGTCAGAAGTTTCAGGTCTCATAGGATTCAGTCCAAAATCCCAGTTGACCCCCCAGTACAGTTCTGAGGGAGTGCTGAATTGCCAAAGGTGCTTGTCTTTTGTTTGAGTTATTAACAAGGGTCGAAAATGTGTTGCTGGAAAAGCGCAGCAGGCCAGGCAGCATCCAAGGAGCAGGAGAATCGACGCTTCGGGCATGAGCCCTTCTTCAGGAATGAATCCTGAAGAAGGGCTCATGCCCGAAACGTCGATTCTCCTGTTCCTTGGATGCTGCCTGGTCTGCTGCACTTTTCCAGCAACACATTTTCAGCTCTGATCTCCAGCATCTGCAGTCCTCACTTTCTCCTTATTAACAAGGGTCCCCAACTGATGTAAAAGATCCCCTGATTTTACTTCAAAGAGATCCCAAAGAAGGTCCGATTTTTTGACTAATATTTAACCACCGATCGAAATCACAGAAAAAGTTAATCTGGGTGTTAGTGCATTCCTCTTTGTGAAGGTTGCTGCTTGCAGATTAGCTACTGCATTTTTGATCTGACAATGGTATCTAAGGTTAGAGTAGAGAAATAAGTGAAAAGATAGAATTTAAGGCTCTTTATCTGAATGAGAAGTATCTATTACAAAATAAATGAATTGGGAGCAAAAATATAAATAATAGAAATGGTTACAAGTGAGCAGGGCTCAGACCTGAACATTCAAGGGCATTTAACATATCTGAATGACCAAATGAGAGGAAAGGAAGTATTAATCAAGGATTGCTCAGTGCAGTAGCGACAAATGATCTTGGTTCACAAGATCAGAATCGAGAAACAATTTGGGTTAAGACAAGAAATGATAAAGAGATGTATAGGTAGCCATGTATAGGTCTTCTAACAAATGCTACACTGTAGGACAGAGTATAAATCGATAGATATTGGGGATTTGTGAGAAAGGTACAGCAAAAATCATAGACAATTTTAATTCATACAAACTGGATGAATCAAATTGGCAGCAATAAACTGCAAGATGATTTCATAGAGTATATTCAAGGACTATTTCTTAGTAAAATACATTCTGGAACCAATGAGGGAACAGGTTATTTCAGACCTGTTAATGTGAAATGAGACAATGCTAGTTAATGACTAATAGTAGATATCTAGGAAAGACTGACAATAATGTGTTAGAATATCACATTTAGTTTTGAGGGTGAGTAAACTGTGCCTGAAACTAGTGCTCCAAATTTATAAACAGTTATAAGAGTCTAATAAAAGAGATGATAATGTGCAACGGGAAATTAGGTTAACCGTCAGGGCATGAGAAAAACATTGAAGAAAATAGTTCATAATGCACAACAAAAGCATGTTCCATTGAGAATAGAAGGTTCTATGAGATAGATGCACAATCCATTGTTAACAAATAAAGTTATGAACAGTATCAAATTGAAAGAAAAGGCATCCAATGTTATGAAGATTGGTGGCAGGCTAGAAGATTGGTTAAACTTTAGAAACCAGAAAAGCTTGACTGAAATAAAAGAGGGAGAAATTAGATTATGAGAGAAAACCTGAAAGAAAGAATGAAGCAGACTGCTGGGCTTCAACAAGTGGGGAATTAATAATTGGAAATGAGGAAATGGCTGGAGCAATTACTTTGTAACATCTTAGCAGAAAACATGAAGTGTTTCTCCAAGGAAAGATTGAGAAGAGGCAGAAGGGACTGACAACAATCATAACACAAGCGAAACAATGCAGGGAAAACTAAAGGTTGAGAAGTTCCCTGCACCAGTTGGTTTGTATACAGGGGTCTTAAGTGAAATGGCTCATTTTCAAAATTCTGGAAGGTTCCAGCATATTAAAAACTACAGATTTAACACTACGATTCAAGAAAAGAGGATAACAGAAAGCTGGAAACTGTATTCTAGCTAGCACACCACCTATCTGTGGGAAAAGGCTAGAATTCATCTTTAAGAAGGTAGGAGTGGAACATTTCAATAATAATAATACATTAAGGCAGAATGAAATGATTTTGTGGAAAGGAAATTGATGAATTTATTAGAGGTCCTTGTAGCTGCAATAAAAGGGGTGGATAAAGGGGTACCAATATATACAATATATTTGGATTCTGAAAAAGTATTCAATAAGGTGCCACGTTTAAGGTGCTGGAGGTGACATATTAGCATTGAGAGAAGTCTGGCTAAGTGACAGGAAACTGAGAACTGGAATAAATTGATCACTTTCAGGATGGCAAGCTATCACTAGTGGATGCCACAGGGATCAGTGCTGGGGCCACTATTTACACTCAATATTTATGGAAAGGGAAATCATGTCTGACCAACTCGTAGGAGTTTTGAACATGTGGGCGGCACGGTGCATAGTGGTTAGCACTGCTGCCTCACAGCGCCGGAGACCCGGGTTCAATTCCCGCCTCAGGCGACTGACTGTGTGGAGTTTGCACGTTCTCCCCGTGTCTGCGTGGGTTTCCTCCGGGTGCTCCGGTTTCCTCCCACAGTCCAAAGATGTGCAGGTTAGGTGAATTGGCAATGCTAAATTGCCCGTAGTGTTAGTTAAGGGGTAAATGTAGGGGTAGGGGTATGGGTGGGTTGCGCTTCGGCGGGTCGGTGAGGACTTGTTGTGCCAAAGGGCCTGTTTCCACACTGTAATCTAATCTAATCTATGTCTCAACCAGAGTAGAGAAAGGGGAACCAGCAGATGTGTTGCATTTGGTCTTCCAGGCTATCCACTCTATCTATGCCTCTTATCATCTTGTACACCTCTATCAAGTCACCTCTCATCCTTCTCTGCTCCAATGAGAAAAGCCCTAGATCCCTCAACCTTGCCTCATAAGACATGCCCTCCAGTCCAGGCAGTCCATCTCCTCTGCACCTTCTCTAAAGCTTCCACATCCTTCCTATAATGAGGCAACCAGAACAGAACCCAATATTCCAAGTGTGGTCTAACCAGGGCTTTATAGAACTGCAGCATAACCTTGCAGCTCTTAAACTCAATCTCTCTGCTAATGAAAGCCAAAACACCATATGCCTTCTTAACAACCCTATCAACCTGGGTGGCAACTTTGAAGGATGTATGGATGTGGACCCCAAGATCCCTCTGTTACTCCACACTGCCAAGAATCCTGCCTTTAACCCTGTATTCTGCATTCAAATTCAACCTTCCAAAGTGAATCACTTCACACTTTTCCAGGTTGAACTCCATCTGCAACTTCTCAGCCCAGCTCTGCATCCTGTCACTGTCCAGTTGCAACCTACAACAACCCTCCACACTATCCACAACTCCACCAACCTTCGTGTCATCGACAAACTTACTAAACCACCTATCCACTTGCTCATCCAAGTCATTTATAAAAATCACAAACAGCAGAGGTCCCAGAACAGATTCCTGCAGAACACTACAGGTCACTGAGCTTCAGGTTGAATACTTTCCATCTACTGCCACCCTCTGTCTTCTATGGGCCAGCCAATTCTACATCCAGACAGCCAAATTTCCTTGTATCCCGTGCCTCCTTACTTTTTGAATGAGCCTACCATGGGGACCTTTATCAAACACCTTGCTAAAGTCCATATACACCACACTCACTGCTGTACCTTCATCAATGAGTTTTGTGATTTCCTCAAAGAACTCAATAAGGCTTGTGAGGCATGACCTGCCTCTCGTAAAGCCATGCTATCCATCTCTAATCAGTCTATGGTTTTCCAAATAATCATAAAACCTGTCTCTCAGAAGCACCTCCAATAACTTGCCCACAACCAACGCAAGACTGACTGGTCTGTAATTCTCATTCCCTTTCTTGAACAAAGGGATAACATTTGCCACCCTCCAATCATCTGTACTACTCTAGTGAAAAGTGAGGACACAAAGATCATTGCTAAAGGCACAGCAATCTCTTCCCTCCCTTCCCATAGTAACCTTGGGTATCATAAAATCCCGACAGTGAGGAAACAGGCCATTTGGCCCAACAAGTCCGCACTGACCTAATGCACCTAAACTACACATCCCTGAACACTAAGGGTAATTTAACTTGGCCAATTCACCTAAGGGGCACATCTTTTTTTGGATTGTGGGAGGAAACTGAAGCATGCTGAGGAAACCCATGCAGTCACGGGGAAAATGTACAAATTCCACACAGAAAGTCAACGAGGCTGGAATCAAATCCGGACCCCTGGCACTGTGAGGCAGCAGTGCCAACCACTGAGCCACCGTGCCACCCTGGCCCAGCGTACTTATTTATCCTCATGCTTTTCAATATTTCCAGCACATCCTCCTTCTTGACATCAACCTATTTGAGTGATTCAGCCTGTTTCACTTAGTCCTCATAAACAACATTTGCCCTCTCACTAGTGAATACTGAAGCAAAGTATTCATTAAGGACCTCTTCTTCCAATTGTCCTTCTGCTACCTGAATCGTGTGTGAGACGATCTGTTTTACTGATTTTGCCTTTGTCAAAGGAGTGTTCATGGGATGTTACTATGTTGGAACAGTTGCTGTTTCACAGTTAAACAATCTACTTTTCTATTAAGTTTTCCAACAGAGTTAAAGGCAATGCCAATTCTTCTTTCTTTTGTTTGCATTTTAACTGGGGGTAAGAATAAAATGTAGTTTCCTCAAAGCTGACTAGAGTGACCAATTGAATTACATCTATAACACTTGCCTTTGAATAAGATAAAAGTTACGGTCTAGGTTATCTTGATATATTTGTAGGAGGTTTGGTCTGGTCCAGAGTTAAAAAGCTCTCTTGGACACATTTTAAGAATTTTGGCCCCTCTAAGCCTTTCACAGTTTGCCTATCCCAGTTAAAGTGGAAATCCCCACTATCATTACCCTATTATTTTTACACTTCTCTGAAATGTGCCTACATCCTTGTCCTTCTGTCACTCCCTGACTGTTTGGTAATCTATAGTACAGTTCCAAGAATGTGATTGCTGGAAAAGCGCAGCAGGTCAGGCAGCCATCATCCAGTCTCCACCATTCCTCTGGCAGCTTATTCCATACATGTACCACCCTCTGCATGAAGAAGTTGCCCCTTTGGTCTCTTTTATATCTTTCCCCTCTCACCCTAAACCTGTGCCCTCTAGTTCTGGACTCCCCCACCCCAGGGAAAAGACTTTATCTATTTACTTTATCCATGCCCCTCATGATTGTATAAACCTCTATAAGGTCACCCCTCAGCCTCCCACTCTCCAGGGAAAACAGCCCTTTTCTCCAGGTCGATCTACATGTAAGGTCAGATCCTCCTAAACTAAGGATTCCTCCCTAACTGTGTCATTTCAATATCGTAAACTATACGAGGGGAGCTGTTGCCAATAACCTCTGCCTGAAACGTTGACTTGCTTGCTCCTCCAAGGCTGCTTGACCTGTTATGCCTTTCCAGCTCCACATTTTATCAACTCTGACTTCCAGCATCTGCTGTTCTTACTATCTCCAAGTCTCTGACTATTCAGCCTTTTCTCAGAAGAGCCTCGCCCTTTCAGCTACATTGACTTGTTATGACTTGTCACACGCTAAGTGCCTGTGAGAAGACAGAAGTCAATTTAGTCTTACCTCCTGGGCATAGTCCTATCACCAAAGAGTGACTCAAGTAATCTCCCATTCATGGTTTAATTACAAATGGCGAAGCTGATGTGTGGTTCTGTTCCAGTATTCTTACAAACTCTATTACCTCTCACAGAGTGTAATAGCTCATAATCCATTATCCATAATCTCTGAATAATATCAACTTAGATTTTCCATCCCCAATTCAGTCTGATATTCTCCAATTCCCAACCTACAGATCATTCATCCAGTAGCATTAAAATTATCCAGTGATCCACCTTGAGGATACTTCTCACTCAGTGTCCTAACTCCCAAATCCTAATTGTTCCAATTTGAATTCTCTTCCTTTAGACTTTGATTTTGTTCATTTCAGCAGGTACCAATGTGTTTAAGTGATATTCAAATACCATTCTTGACACTCATGTGATCTTAGCTAAAGATCTGTGGATTATTTTCCTATTTTCTACATATGATCCTGAAGGCTTGAGTGATGGCTCATCTGTCAGCTGTCTTATAAGGGGACAAACATCATCAAAAGAATGCTATCAAGTTACTACTCTTGTCTAAGCCTCTCTTTCATTAAAACATGTATTGATACCAAATTGATATACTACTGTGTCGAGGCACAGTGAAAAGCTTTGTCTTGCGAGCAATACAGGCAGACCACAGAATTAAGCAACATAGATAAGTAAATAATAGGTAAACAGCGGCAAATTGCATCAGCTGCCTGAGGAAGAAGAGACGCTGTTGGGCCTTTGTTACCAGTGCGTCCACATGAAAGGTCCAAGAAAGCTTGTAGTGGATGACCACTCCCTGGAGCTTGACACTCTCCACTCTGTGCTGTTAATGTGTAGAGGGGCACGGCTAACATCCCGCCGAAGGTCAGTAATGAGGATTTAAGGCATTGGGGCAAGCGTTTTTGGATGTAATTATATTATCAGCTCTTTCCTTCAAACAAAGATGAAAGCCATGTATGTAGTTTTTCTGAACAAAGAAAGTCACTCAAGGAAAGTCACATTCAAACATAAGATTTCTGAACACAGTCAAGTACAAAAACAAACTTTATTTTATTTCCAAATGACTGTCTTTTTAACTTTTCGGTTGCTAATAGAGGTTCGAGAGTGTGGTGCTGGAAAGGCACAGCAGGTCAGGCAGCATCCGAAGAGCAGGAGGATCAACTTTTCAGGCTTAGCCTGAAACATCGATTCTCCTGCTCCTCGGATGCTGCCTGACCTGCTGTGCTTTTTCAGCACCACACTCTTGACTCTAATCCCCAGCATCTGCAGTCCTCATTTTTGCATTACTAATAAAGGTTGGTTAGTGAGTTAGTGATGTATGTTTTCCTGCATATCACATGTCCGCCACCCTTGCTTTTAGCTTAAGTATTAGAAGAGCTCATATTTTGTTCTTACAGCCAAGGTAAATAATTAATACATTTAGATGTTTTGATGAGTTTTTAATATTTTGATAGCAATAACGTCTTATCCTGTGTGTCAATCAGTCCTCTCTACACAACTGCCTTACTTGCAGACTGCTTACATGAAAACAAATGCCTTCCTAACTTTCTTTGTGTCCTAACTTAACTCTATATGCTCCATCTGCAAGATTAACTTGGCCTTCCTATTACATTTGTCTGTACGTCGCCCACTATTGTACCTCCACTCCATTCCCATTCCCTTGCCATATTACTTTATACCCCCATCACCAGCACTAGCAAACACACCACAGTTTTGAAAGGAATTATTGATGCCATACTAAGGTCAGCGATGCCGTTGCATTGACGACTTCACACACACCTCACCTCAGGAGTTCACCTCTTTGGTTCAAGGCTGTATCGAGATGTATCAAGAACTGTGAAGCTGTATCAGGTGGTGAAGGAGCAGCGCTCAGAAAGCTAGTGCTTCTGATTAAACCTGTTGGACTATAACCTAGTATTGTGTGATTTTTAACTTTGTACACCCCAGTCCAACACCAGCATCTCCAAATCACACAGCCACGTGGTACTGGCAAAAAGGAAACTCGCGAAGTAATGAGCAAGTTATTGCTGAGCTAGTGTGGCTTGATAGCACAATCTACGGCATCACTCATCACTTTGCTGGTGGGAGCAGACTGCCAGGATTGATTTCATTCTGTTTTCTGAGAGGAGTTTTCCACAGTGCTCGGTAGGTGCTCTGTTTCAGCTGTCATAGAAGTGTTTAGATAGAAATGCAGCTGGTTCAGGGGCACAACTCTTGGGGATTCTGGTCTTCACTGTATTCAGTTCCTTCAGCTTTTCCCCAAGGAGGCTAAGATGGATCATCCTTTCAGTATTTCAGGATAAAGATGGCTGTAAATGTTTCAACCTTGGGTTTTTTGCCCTGAAGTGTTGGGCCACTGACTTGTGGAGGATGGGGATATTTATGGAGTGTCTCCGTAGAATTGGTTCATAGTTCATAGAATGTGGAAGAAGGCCATTCAGCCCACATCTACCCTTTGAACAGTATCCCAGCCAGATCCCCCCTGCCCACACCCTACCCCCCCCCCGCCCCGCCCCACCCTTTCCCTGTATTCCTACATTTACTGTAACTAATCCACCCAGCCTGCACATCCATAGACACAATGGGCAATTTAGCATGGCCAAATCACCTAACTTTAGGGAGGAACCTGGAGCACCAAGACGAAACCCACACAGACAAGGGGAGAATGTGAAAACCCTACACAGACAGCTGTCTGTTGAGCTACCATAGTGTCCCTAACTGTTGTTTAACTGTACACTGCACATGGCAGGACTACAGAAGCTTAAGTTGATCCATTGATTGAAGGATCACGTAACTCTGACCATTGCATGCTTCTTCGGTTTTTTATCATGGCATGCAACTCGGTGTTGGGGGCTTCCCCAGCTGGGCGCACCATTTTACAATATGCCTGGTGCTATGTCCCTTGTTGAACCAGGTGTCATCCTGTCACTGGAGGGCAGAAGTGGAATGAGAGATGCCAAGCCATGAAGGTGTGGATTGGAAGGAATATAATTTTCTTGCTAATAATGATTCTCAGACCTCATGAAAGTCAAGTTTAAAGCTACCGGATTTGATCTAAATGTGCTCTATTTAGCACAGTGTAGTGCTACACAGCTTGATGGGCATTGTTCTCATTGTGAAGATGGTGTTTTGTCTCCCATAGAACTGTGCACTGATGTATCCACTCAATATGGGGAGAAAGTGAGGTCTGCAGATGCTGGAGATCAGAGCTGGAAATGTGTTGCTGGAAAAGCGCAGCAGGTCAGGCAGCATCCAGGGAACAGGAGAATCGACGTTTTGGGCATAAGCCCTTCTTCAGGAATGAGGAAAGTTTGTCCAGCAGGCTAAGATAAAAGGTAGGGAGGAGGGACTTGGGGGAGGGGCGTCGGAAATGTGATAGGTGGAAAGAGGTCAAGGTGAGGGTCCAGACCGTCCATAACCTCATCACCTCGGGGGATCTCCCATCCACCGCCTCCAACCTCATAGTCCCACAACCCCGCACCGCCCG
>NC_057716.1:33019795-33064568 GCF_004010195.1 Chiloscyllium plagiosum | reverse complement strand
TCGGCCGGGGCAGTCAGGTTTGTGGATTTTGGGCAGGAGGTAGAAACGGGCGGTGCGGGGTTGTGGGACTATGAGGTTGGAGGCGGTGGATGGGAGATCCCCCGAGGTGATGAGGTTATGGACGGTCTGGGAGATAACCTTGACCTCTTTCCACCTATCACATTTCCGACGCCCCTCCCCCAAGTCCCTCCTCCCTACCTTTTATCTTAGCCTGCTGGACAAACTTTCCTCATTCCTGAAGAAGGGCTTATGCCCGAAACGTCGATTCTCCTGTTCCCTGGATGCTGCCTGACCTGCTGCGCTTTTCCAGCAACACATTTCCAGCTATCCACTCAATATAGTGATGGACAGAGCACTTACAGCAAATAGACTGACTATGGCATATATGCCCTTCAAGATTGAGCTGCTATTGAGCTACTCTGGTGATGGATGTTGAAGTCCCTGTCTCAGAATACATTCTGTGCCCCTACCACCCTCAGTACTTCCTCTGAATGATTTATTCATTAGGAATAGGAATGAGCAGAAGGTTACCTTGTCATGAAACTTCATGGGGTATGGAATTAACATTGAGGATTCAGAGAGTTACTCCAACCCAAAGGTATATGACTGTGCCACCATATTTGATGGGTCCGAGATGCTGATAGGATAGGGAATGCCCACAGATGGTGATGTTGGTGTCTGGGACACTGTCTGTAAGATATGATTCTGAGAGAATGACTATGCTAGGCTGTTGCCTGGATAGTCAATGATGGATAGATCTCCCAATTTTGATACAAGTCCCTGGAGAAAGGTTTTTAGCAAGGTGTTGGCTGTTCTAGTTTTATTCTTCTTAGCATTTTGTAGCAGGTTGATTTGGTTTTCTGGGCCATTTCAGAGGGCACTTGAGATTCAATGTTGGATCTGGAGTAATGCGTTTGTGAGAATTGCAGTGATTTACCAGAATGGTTCTAGGGTAGAGGGCTTTTAGCTACAGGGTTAGGTTACAGAAACCTATGGCTGTTATCTTTCGAGAAAGGAGGTTTGAAGGTGGATCTGGGAGAGACATACAAAGCTATGACTGGTTTAAACAAAATGTGAAGACGCTGGTGTTGGACTGGAGTGGGCAAAGTCGGAAGTTACACTACACCAGGTGGTGGTCCAACAGCTTTTATTTAAAATTACAAGCTTTTGGAGCACTGCATTTCACCTGACAAAGGTGTTTTCTAGTACATAGTAGTGACCTCAAACCTATTGCCTCCGTGGGTAGAAGCAGAGATAATTGATGATTTTATAAGAAAATTAGACAAGCACTTGAAGGAAATAAATTTGCAAGGGCCTGAGGGAATGGATGAAAGAATGGGAACTGACGGAATTACTTTACAGAATCAGAGTTATTTTCGTAAGACGTAGTATTGAACTGAAAGACCAAACAATCTCCTTTTGTACCGTAAGTGCTAGGTTTGACTAATTATTTGAATTCAAATTTCCCAGCAGGCATGATGGGGTTTGAACCTAGAGGTAATTAATTCAGTCTACTCACCAGCAACAATCACTGTGCTGTTACACCCACAGATTCAGTCTAAAGATACAGTATTTGATTTGATTTGATTTATTATTGTCACATGTACCTAGATTCAGTGAAAGGTTTTGTTTTGCCTGCAGTACAGGCAGATCATAACATACAAGGGCACACAGATCATTGTGTGATCAAACAGAGCAAGGCATACAGAGTTATGGCTGCACATAAGGTGTACAAAAAGCAAGATCAACATTAGATTTGAAATTTGAGAGGTCCATTCAGCAGTCTGATAACAGTGGGGAAGAAGCTGTTCTTGAACCTGTTGGTACATGTGTTTAAACTTTTGTATCTTTTGCCTGACGGAAGAGGTTAGAAGAGATTATAACCAGGGTGGGAGGAGTCTTTGATGATGTTGGCTGCCTTTCTATGGCATTGAGAAATGTAAATGGAGTCGATGGATGAGAGATTGGCTTGCATGATAGTCTGGGCTGTGTTCATAACTGTCTGTAGTTTCTTATAGGTGTCCTGGCAGAGCAGATGGCGAACCAAGCCGTGATGCATCCAGCTAGAATGCTTTCTATGGTTCATCGATAAAAGTTGATGCGGTTCCTTATGGACATGCCAAACTTCCTAAGCCTCCTGAGGAAGGAAGGAGTGTTGCTGTGCCTTCTTGACTGTCGCATCCACATGGGAAATCCAGCACAGATTGTTGGTTATCGGCACTCCTAGGAACTTGATGCTCTTGACTCTGTCTACCCCAGCTCCATTGATGTAGATAGGGACGTGTCCTCCTCCGTGCTTCCTGAAGTCAATGATAAGCTCTTTAGTTTTGCTGACATTGAGGAAGAGACTGTTATCTTTGCACCACAACACCAAGCATTCCATCTCCTTCCTGTATTCTGTCTCGTCATTGTTTGATATCTGGCCTACCATGGCGGTGTCATCAACGAACCTGTAGATGGAGTTCAGAAGACATTTGGTGTCATAGACATGAGAGTGTTTGATGGGGATAGTGTTGTGGGAGCTTTAGACCATGTATCTAATCCCATGCTGTACCTATCCTGGGAGTGTTTGATGGGGATAGTGTTGTGGGAGCTTTAGACCCTGTATCTAATCCCATGCTGTACCTCTCCTGGGGGTATTTGATGGGGGACACCATTGAAGGAGCTTTACTCTGTATCTAACCTCATGCTGTATCTGCCCCCAGGGTGTTTGATGGGGGACAGGGCAGAGGAAGCTTTACTCTATACCTATCCCTGTGTTGTGTTTGTCCTGGGATTTTTTATAAAGACACTGCCAAGGGAGTTTACTTTCATTTTACTTTCACATTAAAAGTAGAGAGCCAACTCTACTTTCAGTTTAAAAGGTTAGAGGGAATTTTACTCTGCATCTAACCTTGTTCTGTCCCTGTCCCAGACATGTTTGATGTGGACTGCATTAAGGGAATGTTATTTTCAGTTGAAAAGAGTTGGGAGAGCTTTTCTGTCAGTTTAAAGGATAGAGAAAGTTTGATTGTGTACCTAACCGTGTGCTGTACCTGACCTGAGAGTGTTTGTTGGGGACAGTATAGAGGAACCTTAACTCTGTATCTAACCCCATGCTGCCCCTGCCCTGGGAAGTTTGATGGGACAATGAAAGGGGGGTTTTACTCTGCATATTTGAATTGCATCAATTTAGTGTGTGCTGCTGAAATTGGTGAGGTTTCTGTAGTATGCCCTGTGACTTCCCCCCCCCACCCCCAACCCCAACACCCTCCTTCCCCTTCTCACTTCCTTTTGCACTTTGAAGATCTTGATGACATTTGAGATTCTTGGCAGGTGCAGTTCCAACCAAATTAATCTTGATATTTGTTCTGCCGTGTGGGTGGTTTTATACTGTGGCTGACATCGTCAGTTGCAGGAAACGTATTTATCGATCATTTCATCGTGTCAAATTGTGCTGAATTGCAAGTCTCTCCTGTGTGACTGCGCTGCACTCAGCCTTGTAAAATGTTGCATTTTATTCTGAATGGCAGCCCCTTTGTATCAGGTTCCTGCTGCCTTCTTCAAGTGGGGGACTTGCATCTCTTGCACCTTCTTTTCCTCATCCACAAATCATGAGGAAAATGGCCAGGTCGGGTGCCAATGCAGCACTGACAGCTAATGTGTTGGTTCAGGTGTGTACACAAGTATACGACAACGAACATGGGTAGGCCACACAGCCCTCCAAAGCCTGCTCTGTCCATCCACGGGATTACAGCTGATCTGATTTTAATCTCAACTGTACATTCTTGCATATCCCTGATTATCTTTCATCTCTTTGGCAGTCAAGAATCAATCGCCCTCTGCCTTTAAAGATTCTGTAACCATTGTCTTTTGAAGAAGGGAACTGAGAGAAAAAAAATGTTTCTATACCTTTATGTTAAATGAGCGATCCTTTATTTTTAAATAATGATCCCCAAGTCTAGACTTTCCCACAAGAGGAAACATCCTTTCAGCATTGACTCAGTCAAGTCCCCTTCAAAATTTATATGCTTCAATTGAGTCACCTCTTACTCTTCTAAACTTCAGAGAGACAGCACTAGCCTGTCTAGCCTTTCTTCATAAGGTAATCCACTCATTCCAGGTATTAAATCAGTAAACCTTCCCTGAACTGCTTCCAACACATTCACATCCTCCTCAAAGTAGTAACTTCAAGACAAATGAAGGACACTATTAAATTTCTCTCTGGCACAGCTCTTCATCCATTGACCTGACTCAGCAACCCTCAGTCAGTAATCGAGGCATTGAGAGTTCGAATCCACATTAATGCAGCATAAAGAAAAATTGGAAGTAAAATAGTGGTATCAGTAAAAATCTGCACAAGGCTGTTGGACCATCTTTAAAACCCTAACACTAATGCCCTTTATGTCCTGTTATCCCGACCTATTTATGAGCCGTGTTCACACTAGCATGGTTGACAGTAATAAGTGGAATCTGAAGTGGCTGAGCAAGGCATTCAGTTGTACAAAACATCATGAGGTTATTCAAGGAGGTAGCCCACGACCAAACTATAAGGGTAATGAAGGATTGGAAATAAATGCTGATCTCGGAATCAAAACCTAATTTTTTTTTTACAGATTCTCTCTTTCCCACCACCCCACTGTTTTTTTATCGCCCTCTCTTTCTGAGCCATTTCAAGCTATGCAGAAGAGTCATAGCACACACAATAATATATAGATGATTTGGAGCTGGGGGCCACGTGTAATGTATCAAAGTTTGCAGATGACACTAAGATGAGTGGCAGATCAAAGTCTGCTGAGGACTGTGAAATTTTACAGACGAACAGATACTTTAAAGTGAGCGGGCAAAGGTCTGGCAGATGGAATACAATGTTAATAAATGTGAAGTCATCCATTTTGGTGGGAATAACAGTAAAAAGGATTATTACTTGAATGGTAAAACTTTGCAGCATGCTGCTATGCAGAGGGACCTGGGTGTCCTTGTGCATGAATCACAGAAGGTTGGTCTACAGGTACAACAGATAATTAGGAAGGCAAATGGAATTTTGTCCTTCATTGCTAAAGGGATTGAGTTTAAAAGCAGGGAGATTATGTTGTAGCTATACAGAGTGCTGGTATGGCCACACCTGGAGTACTGTGTGCATTTTTGGTCTCCTTACTTGAGAAAGGATGTGCTGGCACTGGAGGGGGCGCAGAGGAGGTTCACTAGGTTGATTCTGAAGTTGAGAGGGTTGCTTTATGAGGAGAGACTGAGTAGACTGGGATTATATTCAGTGGAATTTAGAAGAATGAGGAGGGATCTTATAACAGCATATAAAATTATGAAGTAGGGAGATTTTTCCATAGGCAGGTGAAACTAGGACAAGAGGGCACAGCCTCAAAATTAAGAGGAACAGATTTAGGACTGAATTGAGACGGAACTTCTTCACCCAGAGGGTTGTGAATCTATGGAATTCCCTGCCCAGTGAAGTAGTTGACATTACTTCAGTAAATGTTTTTAAATGCCAAGATAGATATTTTTTGAACAGTAAAGGAATTAAGGGATACAGTGACGAGGTGGGTAAGTGGAGCTGAGGCCATGAAAAGATCAGCCATGATCTTATTGAATGGTGGAGCTGATTCAAAGAGCCATGTGCCCTACTCCTGCTCATATTTCTTATGTTCAGACTTGAAATGTTTACTCAGTTTCTCTCTCCTCTCCTCTCTCCTCTCTCCAGCATTCTCTGGGCTTTTTTTCCCCCAGATTTCCAGCATCCTCAGTATTTTGCTTTTTCCACTTATGATCTATCTGAATGAAGTGATACTCCTTCCAACCCTGGTCCCACCAGTCCTGAACTTATTTCTTTCTCAGTCTGTTTCTGCACATTTTTGTTTTGTTTTGTAGTCATGCTCAGGATGAGTTCTGCCACAGACATCATGTATCCCCTTGGTCAGACAGAGAAAGTACAACCCCCAACTTGTTAGTAACAGAGCCGGATCAGCTTCCTTGCTTTGTGAGCTTTGCGGAGAAACGGCAAGGCAGGAGATGGGTGTGTAAATGGCAATCTGGTCCAAGTACCCTCAGCTAACATAACGGTGGAGGGAACTGGGCAACTGGGGGTAGGCAATAAATGCTGGCCCAGCCAGCATCACCAACATCCCATGAATGAATTTAAAAATGTCTGATTACCAGAATTCCAGTATTCACTTGGCACTATACATCTTCAAAGCAAGTCAGAAGAGAAGAGAAATCAAAGCTAACATTTTGGGTCCGGTGACCCTTCTTCAGAATAACAACTCCCCACCCAACTAGGAAAAGTTGTCATCCACATTCTCCTCCATGGCGTAATAACTGGGGCTAAAGAGACTGAGTAACAGGCGGGGGCATATCAAAGTGAAATTGAGAATCTTTGATGGAAACAAGGTTGAGCTCTTGAAGATCATTGACATAATAAATGATTAATTTCTAGAAATATTTCTGACGAAACTTTACTGATGTACTTGTGATAGAGAGGAGATTCCTTGCACTGAGATGGAGTAAACAGTCTGGTTGTGGCTCTCAGTCAGAAATTGGACAAGAAAGGATGATGCAGCAATAAAGGAACCTCTAGGATTTTTTTGTTCATTTAAATTATTTGTTAGCAGAAAGCAAAATTGGAATACAGCACACACTGTTTGAATGGACAGAAGTTATTTGCCATGACTCTGACTGAGACAAAATACTGAGGATGCTGGAAATCTGAAACAAACTGCTGCCAGACCAGCTGAGCTTTTCCAGCAACTTCTGTTTTTGTTTCTGAGGAGTTGCTGTGTTTGACCTCCCTGTTGTTCCCACCCCGCCCTTCCCTGCTACCATTTTAACTCCCAGGTTTTTAACAGGGTCACTGATTCCACTGCAAGCAGACTCGGGCCTTGTGAATTTTGAAATGTCACAATTCAGAGCCCAGCATCATGTCAACGAAGAATCTCATGGATTGCTTACAGCCACAGACCTATCCGCTGTTACAGACACTGAATTAACCACATGGACAAACAATGTGAAGAACCATGGGATGAAAACTTTGTGAAGTTATCACAGCTCCTCCCAAATGACCTGCTCCTAAATTTACTACCTCTGATATACACTTACTATGAAGTCTTCTGACACCATTTATTTTACGTAAAAGAGGAATAACTATTTATTAATAATGAAAGGTACATCACAAATTCTAAGAATGGAAATGATGCAAACTCTTAAAACCACCAACTAACTACATGGACTATTCACCCAAAATCCCCCTTTTTCCCTAACTTGGCACTTAAACCTAACAGACAAGTCAGAAGGTTAGGAGTGGAGGTTAAATATTATTAAAAATAGAGAGAAATGTAGCAAGTCACGTGGCTAGACTCAAAGCATTTGAAACTCAGGTTAGCAGTTCTAAACTCCGACTGTGTTAAACCCTTCTAAGCAGCTCTCAGATAGTTTGGTGAGGAAAGAACTTAAACCTTCGATAGAGTTACAGAGTTGGGTTGGTTCCTTCTTCTGGGCAGTATTCTTGTGGTACAACGCCAATTGGCCACTCATGAATTGGCTTCTGACTGAAAACAGTCTTCCAGTTGACCTTTACTGCTCCAGTCACCGTTATCTGTGCTTTCCTTCAAGCAGCGTTCCCCCATGGTTCCCGAGTAAGCAGGCACTCCTCCTCCCCTGAAGCAATCCTTTCTCAGATCTCACTGCCAGAACCTTAGCTGCCAACTCCTCAGACAGGGATGCTGGGGTTGGTTGTGCAACTCCAGCCCCTTGTTTTTCCCTCCAGATTATTACTGTTCTGAATGGTCACTTTTGTATGTGTTGCCAGGTTCAGGGAGTTAAACTCCTCCTTGGCTTTCTGTAGCACGCGGATGACCGATCAGTAGACAATCCGGATCTGTGCTGACTCCTGCTGTCTGTACGGTTGATGCCCCAGTGGGGTCGGGTAACTGAATCATGAACTTTACACAGAATCTCACTGTTGACTCACGGCACCAATGACCCAGTTTGGATTCCAGCCTCTGGTGACTCTCTGTGTGGAGTTTGTACATTCTCGCCGTGTCTGTGTGGGTTTCCTCTGGGTGCTCCAGTTTCTGATGTGCAGGTCAGGTGGATTGGTCATACCAAATCACCCATAATGTCCAGGGATAGGCAGGCTATGTGGGTTAGCCATGGGAAATGCAGGGTTACAAGGATGGAGTGGGTCTGGATGGGATGCTCTTCAAAGGGTTGGAGTAAACTCGATGGGCCAAATGGCCTGTTTCCACACTGTAGTGGTGCTGAGAACTTTTTTTTTTAAAATGATATTAGAACTTAGTTATAGAAGGAAACATTAGGAAGTATGGATAGGATTAAAACACAGCAAAAGTGGACATTGACCAGGAAATGTTTGGCCTGGAATTTTCAATAGCCAAATACTCATTTCTGCACTGAGACTCTGCAGAATCCCTGACATAGCAAAGGGAACTGTCGGGGAAATTGAAGATCCTGCTATGTAATTCCCCAATGCCTGGAATCCTCTAAAGATATCCATTTAAATTAACAAACCCAGAGGGTCTGCTGCGTTTAACATTTACTAAGGAAAAACTAGAAAAATTTAGTCTAACTTCTGAGGAGCTATTCAACTGATTCCCCCAAGTTACGACACACACCCTCAACTACCTAAACACTAACCCTCTACCCTCAACACCTCATCTCCCTCTGGGACCCAATATCACCACCGAGGACACAACGCTTCTCACTCACTGTGAGATATAGAATCCACTATCACTAGACCTGACAGCCCCCTCTCAAAGACTGGAACTGATACCATTCTCCATCCAACATCCCCCTTTCTGCCCTGGGCATCCCCTCCCCACTATAAACCACCCTGGGGCCAGATAGATCCCTAAAGCCCCCAAGACCTGACAGACCCCAAACCCCTGGTACCTTCACCGCACCCCTGGGATTCAATAACCTCCCTGGGACTGGACATACCCTTGAGGCCTGACACTCTCCCCAGCAGGAACCTCTATTGCCCTGGCACCTGAACTTCACAATTTACCTTATATCCTGCAGAAGTGGCTGTCTGAGATGAAAAACATTTAAATTAACAGAACACAGCAACCAATTGCTTTGAAAAAGAGGGGACTGTCTGCCTTCCCCCACTATCCTGTTGTATTCAATAACCCAAAATATTTACTCTTAAGTTTAATTGTAGGGTATCAGATGGCTTCCTTCTTTAGAGACCGCAATTTCCCTTCCCACGTGGTTAAAGATGCCCTCCAACGCATCTCGTCTACATCCCGCACCTCCGCCCTCATACTCCACCCCTCCAACCGTAACAAGGACAGAACGCCCCTGGTGCTCACCTTCCACCCTACCAATCTTCGCATAAACCAAATCATCCGCCGAAATTTCCGCCACCTCCAAACAGAGCCCACCACCAGGGATATATTTCCCTCCCCACCCCTTTCCGCCTTCTGCAAAGACCGTTCCCTCCGTGACTACCTGGTCAGGTCCACGCCCCCCTACAACTCACCTTCCCATCCTGGCACTTTCCCTTGCCACCGCGGGAACTGTAAAACCTGCGTCCACACCTCCTCCCTCACCTCTATCCAAGGCCCTAAAGGAGCCTTCTACATCCATCAAAGTTTTACTTGCACGTCCACTAATATCATTTATTGTATACGTTGCTCCCGATGCGGTCTCCTCTACATTGGGGAGACTGGGCGCCTCCTAGCAGAGCGCTTTAGGGAACATCTCCGGGACACCCGCACCAATCAACCACACCACCCCGTGGCTCAACATTTCAACTCCCCCTCCCACTCTGCCGAGGACATGGAGGTCCTGGGCCTCCTTCACCGCCGCTCCCTCACCACCAGACGCCTGAAGGAAGAACGCCTCATCTTCCGCCTCGCCCACTCACCCATTGTACTCAATGCTACTTTCTTCCCACCCCCACCCTCCTCTAGCTTATCTCTCCACGCTTAAGGCTCTCTGCCTTTATTCCTAATGAAGGGCTTTTGTGCGAAACGTCGATTTCGCTGCTCCTTGGATGCTGCCTGAACTGCTGTGCTCTTCCAGCACCACTAATCCAGAATCTGGTTTCCAGCATCTGCAGTCATTGTTTTTACCGCTATCATAGAATAGAATCATGGAATCCTTACAGTGTGGAAGGCCTGTCAAGCCCACACCCACTTAACCCATACATCCCTGAACATTATGGACAATTTAGCATGCCAACCCAGCTGACCTGCATAGCTTTGGACTATGGGACGAAACGGAAGTAGCTGGAGGAAACCCATGCAGACACAGGGAGAATGTGCAAACTCTACACAGTAACCTGAGGGTGGAATCAAACACAGCTCCCTGGCACTGTGAGGCAGCAGTGTGGCACAGTGGCTCAGTGGTTAGCACTGCAGTTTCACAGTACCAGGGACCCAGGTTCAATTCCGGTCTCGGGTGATTGTGTGGAGTTTACACATTCTTCTTGTGTCTTTGTGGATTCCCCCCCACAGTCCAAAGATGTGCAGGTCAGGTGAATTGGCTATGCTAAATTGCCCATAGTGTTAGGTGCATTAGTCAGAGGGAAATGGGTCTGGGAGGGTTACTCTTCAGAGGGCCGGCGTGGACTTGTTGGGCCGAAGGGTCTGTTTCCACACTGTAGGAACCTAATCTGCTAACCACTGTCCTGCCCCAAAGGCTGCTTGCACTTTTTTTCTGAAGTTTACTACACATAGCGTATTAAAGCTTTTAGGATTGGAAAAGTCTCCTGCTCCTCAGATGCTGCCTGACTGGTTGTGCTTCTCCAGCACCACACTTTTTGACTCTGATCTCCAGCATCTGCACTCCTCACTTCCTCCTATTGTATTTATATGGTCAGTCCAGTTGAGTTTCTAGTCAATAGTAACACCCTAAAACCCAACCAACCACCCCCTCCGCCCCCATCAATGATGTTGATAATGGGCAATTCAGCAATAGTAACACCATTGAATGTCAAGGGTGGTGATCAGATTGTCTCTTCATGGAGATGTTCATTCTCTGGCATTTATGTGGCATGGATGTTACTTGCCAGTTATCTGGTCAAACCTGGATATGGTTGCATTTGAATCTGGGTGGCACAAAATGAGCTCTCAACTGCATATTCACACTATTTCAACCTACATATGTCAAAAACATCCCCACTACCAACCTTCCCAACTCCACTCTTCCTCATCTGCTGAAACACTCACTTGTATCTTTATTGCCTCTAGACCTGACTATTCTCTACACTCTGACTGACTTCCTGTCTCCCACCCTGTATCAATTTAATGCTACTTATATCCAAACTCGTACCTTGTCCTACTCACCTATCACCACTCCCCCTACTCCTTTCTTGCTGAACTACCCTGGTTTCTGGTTGAGCAGTGCTTCAATTTTAAAATTCTTATTTTTGTCTCCAAATCTCTCAATGTCTCCACTCTTGCTACTTCTGTAGCTTTCTCCTGCCATACAGCACTCCACAACACCTGGACTCCTTCAATCTGATTCGCTTGCGAACCCCTGATTTGGTTCCTTATTTGATAGCTGTACATTCAGGTGCCAAAACATTGGAGTCACCTCCCTAAACCTCACTCCTTCCCTTTTCTCATTTAAGGCACACCTTAAATGCTACCTCTTTAGTCAATGCCCTAGTATCACCTTATTTGGCTTAGTGTTTGGTAATGTTGCCGTGAAGCACCTTAGTCCTTCTACCACTCTAAATGTAATAAGTAAATACAAGCTGACTTTGAAAAATTCTGTGATTCAGATAAGGTACATGATTTCTTCTCAAAAGATGCAATTCTATAAATGGAAAGATATGTTCTTCAGAAAATCACC
Source organism: Chiloscyllium plagiosum (assembly GCF_004010195.1). Taxonomy (NCBI): domain Eukaryota; kingdom Metazoa; phylum Chordata; class Chondrichthyes; order Orectolobiformes; family Hemiscylliidae; genus Chiloscyllium; species Chiloscyllium plagiosum. The sequence goes on along the minus strand of NC_057716.1, from coordinate 33,052,760 downwards.
ACTTTGCTGAAAGAGTGACAGAATAAGAGTCACTGAAGTAGCTAATGGAAACCTAGCAGGTTGCTGAAATAAACAGGTTAACCACCTAAAGGTGACAGAAATCAGTACTAGCAGGAGAGCTGAGACCAGCGAGAAAACAACCAATAAAACCCAATCGTCTGGGAACTGATGTCACAAGGGAAGAACACGGTGAACTTAACAATAATTGTAAACCTCAAATACGTAATATCATTATTAAAGAAAATGAGGCTGGCTTATCTATTCATGATTTGGAGATGTCGGTGTTGGACTGGGGTGTACAAAGTTAAAAATCACACAACACCAGGTTATAGTCCAACAGGTTTAATTGGAATTGGAACCTGGTGTTGTGTGATTTTTAACTTTATCTATTCATGACAAACTAACATAGCAAAACCTTCCAGTCTCATTTTAAGGTGTCAAATATCTTGTGTGGGTTTGGGAACTATTAGTTTACCTGGCATCTTGCTTCTGTTCCCTCAGTAATTCTTGCCACCTGATTTACTTTCCTGATTTAAGACATTCTTCAAAAACTATTGCGTGGGCACTTGCATCAATTGGTAGCTTGAAATCAAATTTGCTTGGTCACACTCTTAGGAAGTATTTTGAGGTATCTTATTACTTTCAAGGTTCTATCAAGTTGTATCTTCTGTATTTGAGTCAAATCTTTTAGGAGTATTTGTACTGAGGGTGTCTTTGCATTCACGATCTCGTTCAGATTCTCACTTTCATGTGAATGTGAGGCATGCAATAAGGAGAGATGATATCTTGGAAGGGTCCCCAAATGAAGCTTTGTGGGTAGAATTTAGGAATGTTAAGGGACAGCCAGTTTACTGGGAATGTACTATAGGCCCCAAAGAGTCAGAGGAAGATAGAGGAGCAAATATGTAGACAGTTCACAGAAGTGTGTAAGAGTAATGAATGGGTAATTATCCTAGGGGGACTTCAACTTTCCCAAATTAAATTGGGATAGCCATAGTGTTAAAGGTTTAGAGATGGTGAATTTCTCCAAATGCATTCAAGAGAATTTTTTGTATCATTATGCAGAAGGCCCAATAAGGGACAGTACAGTGCTAGATCTGGCTCTGGGGCAAGAAGCCAGACAAATGTTTAATGTGGCAGTTGGGGATGGTTTTAGCTATAATGATCACAACATGCTGCTGTTCAAATTTGTTTTGGACAAGGAGAAAGATAGCCTGAGAAAGATGGCTTTTGATTGGGGGAAAGGCAGATTTTATAAAAATAAGCAGGATCTGGCCAAAGTTGCCTGGGAACAGATCCTTGCGGGTAAGTCTGCAGCAGAGCAAAGGGGGATATTCAAAAAGGAGCTGGGGAGAGTACAGGTCCAATATATACCTTTCGGGGGAATTGTAGCAGCAATAAGTTTAGAAACTCTGGATGTCTAGGACAATTCAGGACCGGATGAGGAAGAAGTGAGCGGCATTCAGCAAGTCCAAAGGAAGTGATTCGGCTGTGGTCCTAGTTGAATATACAGGCAATTCTGGTATAACACACGTTTTGTTAACATGAGTTGGCTATAACACGATTAAATTGTGGATGCTGTTTGGACAATGTGAACTTTCTACTGAATGGGTACAGCGATTTTCTATAGCAATCTTCTATAGCGCGGGATTGTTGAAGGTTGCAAGTATTGTGTTATAGCATAATGACCTGTAGGAAATACAAGAAGGAAATTAAGGAAAGTAATTGAAAGAGAAAAAAGGGAACTTGAGAAAGGACTTTTTACAAGGACTGGGGACAATCCTAAGATATTTTATAAATACATTAAAGGTAAGAGGTTAACCAGGGAAAGAATAGGGTCCATTAAGAACGAAGGAGATAACCTGTATGTGAAACTGCAGGATATGGTGGTTCAGTGGTTAGCACTGCTCACAGCACCAGAGACCTGGGTTCAATTCCAGCATCTGGTGACTGTCTGTGTGGAGTTTGCACATTCTCCCTGTGTCTGTGTGGGTTTCTTCCGGCTGCTCCGGTTTCCTCCCACAGTCCAAAGATGTGCAAGTTAGGTGAATTGGCTATGCTAAATTGCCCATAGTGTTAGGTGCATTAGTCAGAGGGAAATGGGTGTGGGTGGGTTACTCTTCAGAGGGTCGGTGTGGACTGGTTGGGCCGAAGTGCCTGTTTCCACACTGTAGAGAATCTAATTTTTAAAAAATCCTCGTGTCTGCGTGGGTTTCCTTCAGGTGCTCCGGTTTCCTCTCACAGTCCAAAGATGTGCAAGTTAGGTGAATTGGCCATGCTTAATTGCCCGTAGTGTTCAGGGACGTGTAGGTTAGGTGCATTAGGTGGATATAGGGTAGGGGAAATGGGTTTGAGTGGATTACTCTTTGGAGGGTCAGTGTGAACTTGTTGGGCCGAAGGGCCTGCTTCCACACTGTAAGGATATCCAGGACCCTTTGGTCCTCATATTGGAAGGATAGTAAATGAATACTTCAGTTTGGTGTTCACTCTGGAAAAGAACAACATAGGTACAAAATTCAGGAAAAGAGACTGTGAGGAATTTGCAGTTTGATGTAAGAAATGGGGAAGTATTGGAGCCTCTATCATGTTTAAAACGGACAAATCCCCTGGCCCGGTGAATTGCACCCCAGGCTGCTGTGGGAGGTGAGGCAAGAAATTGCAGGGTTTCTAACACAAATATTTTATTCTTTGCTGGCCATAGGGGAAGTGCCAGAGGACTGAAGGATGGCTAATGTAGTTCCACTTTTCAAGAAGGGTGGTAGAAATAAACCAGGAAATTAGTCTGGTAAGTATCACGTCAGTGATGGGTAAACTGCTGTAAAAATTTCTAAAGGAGAGAATTAATATCCACTTGGAAAGGAATGGGTTAATTAGGGCTAGTCAATATGGCTTTTTCAAAAGAGATCAAACCCAACAAATTTCTTAGAATATTTTTGAAAATGTGGTCAAGTGTGTGGATGAGGGAAATTCAGTTGATGTGGTTGATATGCATTTTTGCAAATCTTTTGACAAGGTCCCGCATGGGACACTGAGAGGATTTAAGTATATGGAACTCAGGGAAACTTGTCTTGATGGATCAGAAACTGGCTTAATAATAGGACACAAAGGTTAGTGGTAGACGACTGAGTGACTGGAGGCCAGTGTCCAGCGGTATACCGTAAGGACCAGTACTGGAGACTCTCATTGTTTAATATAGATGGAAATGTGGGGGGAATGTTCAGTAAATTTTCAGATTAAATCAAGATTCATTGAGTATTTAATAGGGAAAATGGTTGTATGTTACAGGAAGATATAGATGGTTTGGTCAGATGGGTAGATGGCATTTAACCCTGACAAGTGGAGATGATGCACTTTGGAAGAAGAAAGATGAGGGAGTATTTAATGAATGGCAGACACTGGGTAGCTTAGAGGAGCAGAGGGATCTTGGGGTAATTATTCACAGATCCCTGAAGTCAGCAGAGCACATGAATAGGATAGTTAATAAGGCATATGGGACACTTGTTTTCATCATTCATGGCATACAGTGTAAAAGCAAGGAGGTAATGTTAGAGTTGTACAGAGCATTGGTTAGGCTACAACTTACGTACTGTGTGCAGTTCTGGTCATCTCACTACAGTAAGGATCTGATAGCCCTAGAGGAGGTACAGAGGAAATTGGGATGGGTTGCAGAGTATGGAATGGAGAAATTGAGCTATTAGGAGAGATTAGATAGGCTTGGATTGTTTTCTTAGAGCAGTGAAGACTGAGGGGGGACATGATTGAGGTGCATAAAATTGAAGGATATGGACGGGTGAATAGAGAGCACTGTTCCTCTTGGTTGCGGGGTCAATCAGGAAGGGCTACAGTCTTAGGGTAAGGGGAAGGAAATTCAGAGGGGACTTGAGAAAAAGCTTTTTCTCTTTGAGTGGTGGGAACCTGGAATGCACTGCCTGGGAAGGTAGTTGAGGCTGGAAACCTTGAAAAAGATATTTGGACGAGCACGTGAAAATATAACATTCAAGGATATGTGACAAGTACAGGAAATTGGGATGAGCAAGTCTTTAGTGGTAGTTGTGTCAGTACAGAATTAATGGACCAAAGGGTCTTTTCTGCACAGTATCACTCTCTGATGATTCTATAACATCCTTCCCTGTAGTGAAGGAGCCAAACAGTGGAGGCTCCTGATTCAGAGACTGACTTTTGCCCCAATTATCAGATCTTCTTTCTATTTCTTCTCAGCCAGCATCACAATGTGATGTTAAATAATTAAAGAGTGACACCTGTAAAGACAAACAAGGAGGGTGCGTCGTGTATGTTAGCTCTCCAGTGTGGTCCTTTAGTTTTTTTCCTGTATGTAAAAGTAGTTTGGTGTTAGAAGAGGTGCCTTCCAAATGATATGTGATTCTTTGATGCCTTTCCCCTAGTGGATTATTTATCTATCATGCTTCTTATGCTGTGATACATATAAATCAAACATCAATTATGACTTAATAGATAGCTGTGTGAGTCTTTTGACCCTATGAGTTCAAGACCCAACTCCTGAGACTTTAGTCCAAAACAGCCACCTGTTCAGTGAAATACCAAAGGGGCACTGCATTGTCAGAGGTGACATCTTTCTAATTAAATATTAAAACAAATACCTCACTGGCCACTGAAGTGGTTGTGTCTACCTTGGATTCCAGCATCCACAGTAAAAATTTCCATAGCAATATTTTGAAGAAAAGCAGACTCATTCATCCCAATGCCCTGGCCAATACCAACACTAAAAACAGATGAACTGCTCATTCATTACATTGCTATTACCAGGACCACGCTGTCCACAAATTGGTTGAATTTGACATCAAGACAATCACTATGTCTAATTGTAAAGGGGTTAGAGATGTCATGCAAATATTGTTCGTCCTGTTGCTACAGGTTTCATCAGTCATGGCATACAGTGTAAGAGCAAGGAGGTAATGTTACCTGGATACCTCTCTCCAGGTATTTTCAGCCTCCTGGAGCACCATCTCAATATGGCTCTTCCATTGTTCTCTTGATTGCTCCCCAACCCTTCACCTTACCTAAACTCAGTTGCTCTAGTCCCACTGCAGGACAATGGTCACTAGGTCTTTGCTATACAGCTGAAAGTGATATGAGCTATTTGTTTTATTATCCCATGCATTTGGAGGCAAAGGAATGATTAGGTGTAGCCAGCATTGTGTGAGGGATATTCTGTCTCACAAACTTGTTTCAGTTTTTTGTGGAAGTAACCAAAAAGATTGATAAGGGCAGAGGGGTAGATGCTGTTTACTTGGAATTTAATAAAGCCTTTGATAAGGTTTCACATGGTAGATTAATTAGGCAAGTTAGATCACATGGGATGCAGAGTGAGTTTGCTAGTTGGATACAAAATTGGCTTAATGGTAGGAGACAGAGGATGGTGGAAGAGACTAGGTGTTTTTGGACTAGGGGCCTGTGACCAGTGGCGTTCCACAGGGATCAGTACTAGGTCCACTTTTGTTAGTCATTTATGTAAATGATTGGATTAGAATATAGGAGGCATGGTTAGCAAGTTTGCATATGACACAAAATTGGTGGCATAGTGGAGAGTGATGAAGGTTGTTCAAAATTACAAAGATCTTCTTCAATTGGGTCAATGAGCTGAGAAGTTGCAGATGGAATTTAATTTGGATATACGCAGGCTTTGCATTTTGGTAAAACAAACAGGGACAGAACTTCTTCAATTAATGGTAGAGCCTTGGGTAGTGTTGTAGAACAGAGGGGTTCATATACACAATTGTTTGAAATTTACATCACAAATAGACAGGATGGTTAAGGCGGCATTTGGCATGTTTGCTTTCATTGCTCAGGCCTTTGAGTATTGGAATTGGGACATGTTGAGGTTGCAATGTTGGTGAGGCCACTTCTGGAGTACTGTGTGCAGTTCTGCTTGCCCTGTTATAGGAAAGATATTACCGTCCTGGAGAGGGTTCAGACAATATTTACCAGGATGTTGTGGGGAATGGGTGTTTGAGTAAGTGCTAGCCCATATTTCATTCCCAGGTTAGGAACATCATGGACCAGATATATGATCTCACTGTACCCTCAAATAATCCTGAGGCAAGCACAGTACAGATCAGCAGGTCCCCACCTTGCTAGCGCACTGCATCAGCAGATCCAGAACATTCACGAGAGCATAGTTCACATGCTGGTATTGTGCCCTCTATCTTTGCCCATTTGCAACAAGTTCAAGACTTGCCATGGGACCCTCAAGTAGCAGCCAGCCAACACAGCTTTCTGGCAAGGAACATTTTTTTTCAAAGGAGTCTAAGTTGGTTGTATTTGTGTTTCTAGATTGTTAATAGGAGTTTGAGAGAGACAAAAATGAAATAAATCCACAAACAAGATGGTTGGCTTTGTCATGAATATACTCTTTAATATGCAGGATTTTACAGCCAGCTAGTCACCTCAAATAACTCAGAAAGCTATACCAGTAAACTTTGTTCTTCTCTGATTATTGGAACTCCGGGTTACCAAAGCATTTACTTACAGTGCTTATAGAAAACAGGTTCTGGTTTACAGTTGTCCATAGTGCCAGCTGACTTTTTAAAAATTAATTCTGAAGACAACAGTAGTTTGAACAGCTTCATTCAGACACATTCAACATTACAATAACCATGCATTACGAACTTTACAAAAACACACATCCCATCTGCCCGATCAATATTTATCCAAGAGTTGACAAGGATGTCAAAACATCTAGTTTTGAATTATTTAGATGACACAGGCTGATGCATCATTAAACATTACTGGAGGTGACATCCCAAGGCTGTGATTTCAATTCTGAGAGGAATGTCTGTGAGAAAAGTTACAATTTGCGAAGTTCACTTTGAGTCACTGGACAGTGGCACAGAGTGCTCTGATATACACAACCAGTAATGGGATGGAAATAAACAAAAAATCAATTTCAATAACATTATAAAATGCCTTCAACTTCTATAGCATTTCAATGTAATAACTGAAAATGCTCTTATAATGTTTTGTTATGTTAGAGAGTAATTAACACATTTTTATATTTAAAAAGCGAGGATTGTGAAGTAGTCGATGGCCCTGGAGTCATAGTCTCAAAGCTGCAGTATACTTCAATAAAGGGGCTGGTATTTTGTCATTATTAAGGTAATTTGATTGTAATATTGATTAAAGTTACCTGATGTATATCTTTGCACTATTTCCCCAACACTTGGACACAGCCTCCAGTACAGACTGGGATGGAACAGAGATACAGCGCCACAGGAAGTATTTCCAGGCCCTGTTTGAAATGAATTTATTCCCCAAATCTAATGCATATCCTCCACTACCTACTATAATCAAAGATATTCCCTGCCCCTAACACATTCCAAATTGTCTCTCTTTCCTTTACTGAAAACACAAACACTTGCTGAGGTACAGTTCCACAAGCACTGCTCACCATCCACTAATACACCAAAGGTTGTCATATCCCCACCCCACCCACAATACACATATGTTTGTACAGTGAATATTGGTGAAGTGTCTGACTGCAAGGCCATCCATGCACAAGGCCATCTCTGTTTTCACATCTGAATGCATTCCAAATTATTTGTCAATTCCAACAGAGACCTTGGCTGAGATTAGCAGAGGAGCGGGCTGGGAGTTAAATCCTGGAGCCTGAATGAACCTTGCCAACAGGAACACATTACTTGGTAAACTGTTAGAGGTATTGCCTCCTGTTCACTTCCCTAACTAGTGCAATTGCTGCTCTGCATACTAAGTATATGTTGTAAAGGATAGGCTTGAGCTTTAATCCTTAAATCCAAATAAACAACATTAGTTTGACGAAGAACCTGACAAATGACAATGATTATAAAGCTATCTGCACTAACCAAACATGGATTCTTAGTGTTTTCAATAAAAGGGATTTCTGCTATGATTGAGAATTAAATTTTCCTATTAAAAGGATAATCTGCTCCCTCCTCCCATCACCCCCATCCAAAGATTGTCAAAAATGGGACAAGCAATGTTTGGATTGAGCTCAACCTGAACGAACCAGCATATTCTGCAGAAAGATAACTGCACAACAGTCTTGAGTTGGAGATGTCAGTGTTGGACTGGGGTGTACAAAGTTAAAAATCACACAACACCAGGTTACGGTCCAACAGGTTTAATTGGAAGCACACTAGCTTTCAGAGCATCGCTCCTTCATCAGGTGAGAGTGCCTGATGAAGGAGCGACGCTCTGAAAGCTAGTGTGCTTCCACGTAAACCTGTTGGACTATAATCTGGTGTTGTGTGATTTTTAACTTTGCACAGCAGTCTGTTAGTAGTGACAAGAGACCCTCTTGTCACTGCAAATGGGTCAAAATTCAAAACATTCTTCTGTCTTTTCCCTTGACTGGCAACAGATCTAGTGTTTTCTATTCAGATTTCAGACTTCCAGGATTCATAACATTAAAAGGCTTCTTTGGGGATTCTAACTGCAGTCAACATACAATCAGTAAAGTTGCACGGCAGATAGTTTGGAATACCTGGCTTGACACTCTAGGGGTAGGTTATCATTTTGTCAATCCTGCCTGAAAGGCCCATCACCCAAAGACATCAGTTAAGAAAAAGCCCTTTGACATGGGCCACTGCTATGTTTCATCATGGGTAATAATCCAAGCCAGTAACAACTCCCACCCACCGAACCAATGGCACATTCCCCTCTTTTGACTCACCCTGCTACTAGCCCACATGACACAGAGAATGTGAATCGAAGAAATTCAAGGAGTGCTTGGCATGACTATACACAATATAAATACTTGTATTAGGGATTTAGTCCTTCTCCCTTGTTGCCCCCCCCCCACCTCTCCTAACATTTGGTGTTGCAATCTAGGGAATATTCTTTGCATAGCAAATCAGCAAGTACTACTTCTCCATGAAGTCCATTAACAATGAGTTAAGCCCGGTATTAAGGGATACTAGTTGAGAGGGGAATTCAATCCCAGCAGTCAAACTGCTGCATCATCTGAGATCAGAGGGCTAAGCTCAAACTTGAAGATTAAATCTGGCCCTGCAGGGTCTGAATGGAGCAGTGCACAAACCAAATTCCTTCCTGTGAGGTAATCACAGAATGACATCTGTATGTGTAAACTGTATTTTAATTCACAACAGTTTCATACTGGTACAGTTAATGTATTCCAAGTCTTCATAATAGCAGTTGCAATTCCAAGCATGATTTAGGGCAATATTTTTAACTCACTTTTAATTTATATTCAGCCCCATCTGACTGAGGGAATGAGATATCCGTCCTGCTAACAGACTCCACTGGAACCAAACCAAATGTGCAGACTATTCTGCAGCCCATACAATCCTAACCCAATTCTGACAAACCAACTTTGAAATGAATGCAAACTAGTGTTTCACTCTAACCCACAATTTTATCAACTCCTCTCTCCATGCTCCAGTCCATCACTGACGCAACACAACCAAATGGTCAGTGATATTCTAAACTAGATTCGGAGAAGCCACAGCATCAAGGTTTAAAGCAAGCAACTAAATCAGCACAGCAAGCTTCAAACAGAGATTTCATAGCAAGGAAAGAGTCTTTCCCCCTTCCCTCTTTTTTGTAAAAACCAAAGGTATAAGGGTGTAGTGTAGGCTGTAGCTCAGCAGAACTGAAAGCAGCAAGTTCCCTTTAAACTTTGATCTTGAATTAGGCCAGCTGAATGTCACCATCTTTTAAAAAACAATTTTTATGAACTCAGTGAACTTTTCAAGGCAAGGACTGAGTGCTGTACAAAAGGAACGTTTTCCACTCCGGGCACCCATTGTCAGGACTAAATGCTCATAAGGTCCACAAAGGTATGGGGAAAACACACTGACCTACACTGACCTTTCAAGTGCTCCAAGGCAGGCACAGTATGCCTTAGATATAGACTAAGCTTTAACCTACTCTCCTCTCCTCTCTGTTCTAAGTGCGTGACACAGTTGCAACATGCCCCTACTACAACAGAGACTTTTTCCTGGGTTCCACATCAGTCACAATATGGCCCTTTGTGAGGTTTTAAGTTTAGTGTCAATTAGGGACAATTTTGTACAGTAAGTCCAAGACAACTATGAACTGTATTGAAAGAGACTGACTTCTTGGGAAAATTAGAAGAGGAGATCCAGAACTGGATTTGCTCCCATGCACCAGAGAAGAAACACTAGCATCTAACTTAGCACATCGCCCAGTTTGCCAGATCAACCCTCTCAATAAGGCATGAGAAGATGGCGCAAAATAAAATTGGTGCTGAGGGAATGTGTCCAGCACTAAAGCTTCAAAAGAGATGTAGCACCATTATCAAACACAACTTTAGTACGGGATTTTACGTCCTTGTTTTGAGTTTAAGTGCATGACCCATTATTATTAGCCATGTACTGATGGGTCAGATACCTAACAGCTGAAAGGCTAATGGGAATTTTACAAACACGGAAGGGAGATATGTGCCACCATTTTTCCACACTGGGGACCACGCATGCTGTACCAGCAAAGGTTTCCAGCAGAAATGGGGATTAGGGGAGGGAGAGCGAAGAGAAATAAGATCACCACCAGCCCATGCACTACCAGCAACCTTTAGTGATATACAGAGACGCAAGTTTTAAATAATAATTATCTTTTTTCAAAAGCATTACTAAGCTAAGCCTATTGCACATTCCAACATGTTTTCTTAAAAAAAAAGGGTATTATATGTTTCATAATCCAGTGACAGAATCAGAATAGCTGTGGAAATGGCATCAAAGGAAAGACAAAAGAAAACAAGTTTGCCACATTGTTCTGCATTAGTTAAATATGCCTTGAGGAACCACTTATATGCTCACAGCAAGAGGGGCAGCTGACTGCTAATGAGCATTGACCAAGTTGTGTGCTGCTTACTTTATCGAAACCCCCGTAAGACACAGTGCATGCCTCTGGATAGGCATCACTTAAAGATTAACACGTTTCCTTTTCAAAAAAAGTGCGACAAAAGGCAAAATAACAAACAAAAAAAGCTCTCAAATATTAAATATTCTAAGCTTCTGCTGCATAGCTGATCTCTAAAGCAAGTCTTGATTGGGGAAAGGGCAGTCGGGTGGGGAGTCAAGGGTGGAATAGCTGTCCCTTCAGATTTGTTTCTTCTCTCTTTTTCATTACTAAGTATAAAGTAAAAGTCAAGGATTCACAGGCAGTTCACTCCTGTTTCTCTGCCAACTGTTGCTGTGGCAGTGACCCCGCTGCCACCCTCGACTAGGTAAACGGTGGTGCTGGATTTTGAGCGCCCCACTGCACCACTGTTGTTGTTGACCTCACCATCAATGGGTTCTGTTGAAATGACCCACGTAGAAGGTCGCCATCTCTTTAGGGAATACGGAGTTTTAACTCGCTTTTTGATCTTGTCTCCAGAGGAGGCTTGCTTATTCTCCTGCGTCGTCTCACCTGGATGGGTTTGGGCAGGGGAAGGAATAAAACATTATGTCACTTCAGTAATGATCACTGTACTATACTGACTTGCCTCACAATCACCCACAGCCTCTCATGTTATTTTAAAATCATCAACATTTTGTTTTATCTGTTTTGCTGAAAGTTGATTAGTTTTCCATGGTATTGTCTACAGACAGTTTAGGATTTGGAGCACATTGTGACTTCTGGCAGCTTCAAAGGGCCTATTTTTGGAAAGTCGCTGCTTGGTTACACCACATGGACCACTGGCAGAATCAGGAAAATAGAAATATGTGAGACTTCTTCTAAGTATCTTGGCCCAGGTGGGAAGAACCCAGTATAAAGAGACTGGGTAGCTTTTTCACTTCTTTGATAAGAGTGTAGCTAAAGGTGGCAAATGAACTGTGACAAAGGCATGCAGCATTATATACAAAGACTGTATACAAATAAATACATGTTTTTCCTACACCTTGCTTGAAGGTACTGACCCTTTGTTGGCTCCATGATCACTTTCACAAGTAACCCTAGACAGACCAATGCTTCCCAAACATCATCTCAGTGATCTCATTTTGAGGCTCGGGAATTGTCATACTGCCTCATTGAGAATAGCACAAAGTGTTTGGGAACAGGAGTGGGAGGTGCGAGAGCGAGGGCCTGAATGGATCTAAAAGCATAGTATGATTCCAAAGGGCCTGAATTCAGAATGTCAGAGCCCTTTGAAATAATACTTTATTTTTAGGTCATTTCAGATCCATTCAGTTGATCAGTTTTTGGTTGGCTCATGAGCAGGAGGTATGCTCCCTCAAAGGGTAACTTCTTCACAAAGAGTATGGTATGTGGATGCAATAAACTGCCAGATAACGTGGTGGAGGCAGGTACTATTACAACATTTAAAAGGCTTTATATATACATATATGAATAGGAAGGGTTTAGAGGGATATGGGCAAAATGCTAGCAAATGAGAATAAGTCAAATTGGGTGTTTAATTGGCGCAGATAAGTTGGATCAAAGGGGCTGTTTCTGTGCTGTTTGATTCTATGTCTCGATGTATGACAATCTTTTTGAGTATCAATAGCCATCTCAAAACTGGATATTTGTCATGGACATGTTTGTTACTTTCCAGATTGAGTATTTGCGTGTTCAGTTTTACAAATGGATAACAATTAGCACCATGAGTCCTGCCCCTCCAATTTGAGTAACTCAAGAATTATCCAGACTGGCAGCAGTTAACTCCATGTAAACTAGGAATTCCCTACTACTTACATTGTATACTACAGCTGTCCAAAACATTGGCTGATGAAAGATCGAGCGAGTTTGGCCGCTCAGCTCTCCTCCCTTGTCGCCGTGCTACTGGCACCATTTGGTGATCCTGGCTGTCGGTCAGTGCTCCCTCTGCCACAGTGCACTGATTGCTGTTATTATTGTTGGAGTTTGTCCTCCCCTGATCAAGTGGTCGGTCTCTCCTGTCCATTAGCCGTTCGACAATAATGTCATCACGTGTGGCCTGTTGCTCCCTCCTCAGGAGTGGCTCATGCTCATCTGGGCTGGAGTTTATGTTCACTCTGCTGTCGTCGCCACTAAACTGGGACTGGAGGATCTCGTGGCTCCGGTGACTTGATGAATTGGACGTCTGAGGACTGGACACTGAGCCGTTAACATATTGCTTGACCACTGGATGTGGGTTCCCTGCATGGCATCTTCCAGCGATGCCATTCGCTGTGACAGTTACTACTTGGGGCTCACCTGCATTTATGGTATTCATTTTTGCCACCCCAGTCTCCACCTGCTTGAGATTGGACTTGTGCTTACCGCCAAACTTCAGCCGCGATTCCTTTGACACATTTTTGGTGTTGAGAGGAAGGCTAGTAGGTCTCTTGGGGATGTTCTGTTGCTTGGGTAGGGGGTACATTTGAGTGGCTGGGATGTCAGGGATCAAGCAGACCTGACTGGTGCTCGGCTGTGAGAAATCCTGGTGCCCGGTTACTTCAGCTGCCAGCTTTATTAGAGGGTACAATAAACTGGGGTTGCTTCCGCTAAGAGGATCTGGCCCGCTAAACTGCTTCAGGGAGTGCTCCATCAAGTTTTCATCTGAACTCTCCTTGAGGTTCTTGTCCACCTCCTTAGGATCTAGCTTGTTGGTCTCAAGGTCTTCTTCAGTCAGCTGCAGACACACTGGGGTGGGGCCCAGGGATGACAGCAAATTTGCTGCTTGTGTGTTAGTGTCCTCGGAGTATTGCGTCTCTGATATGGTGGACATGGCAGTGCTAGGAGTGAGGCCTGCAGTATTTGTGGTGGTGGTTGTTGCTGACAAACTAGTGACACTAGTTTCCGGGCTAGGGATACGAGCCTGAGCCTGCTGCCTTTCATAATTGATAGAGTTACGGTTCTTCTCACTGGCAGTCGATGGGGTTCCAGATGTGGAGTTGTCTGTGGAGATGTTTTTTACCATGCCTTCAGAATGGTGAAGGGAATCTTCAATGTATGAGGAAGAGGAATAATCGGGGTAGGGTCCCATCTTTGGCACTCGCCGACTGTGTGAAAGGTTTCTGCAATAAGAAAGCCAAAATGTCAAATAGCAATACTGGTAAAAGAATAACGGGAATGCTGGGAGCTGTCCAGGACATGGTGATAAACGGGGTAGAATGGGAGATACTAGTGCAAGGAGACAATTGAGGAGAGGACACTATCAGAACATTCAGTTTAGAGACAGCAGAGGCTTAAAATGAAAGCTTCAGCAGCAGAAGAGTTGAATTGGTTCAGGAGATGAGCAATGTTGGGGAGCGGGGAAGTAGACAGGCGTTCTCCTGAGAAGTATGGACCCTGGAAATGCCCACTTCAGAATCAAATTGTTGCCAAAACTGCAAATAATCTGGTTCAGCCTGAAACAATAACTGGGAAATGATGGCAGGCAATGATATTGATAGTTATGTTAAAGAATTAATATTGGGAATTGAAAGCACTAAAATGATCAAAACCATTGTCTAACTACTGTAGGATTTGCATGTTCCAAGTCTGAATACCAGATAAGCAGTTTGACAGCACAGAGACATTGGAGGGGTCAAAAACAATAGCAATGAATTAGAGCTGCATGCTGTATGTATATGAAAGCTGACTTTAAATCTCGCAATGTTATCACTAAGAAATAGCACATAGATAAGGAAAAGAAGGGGGTTAAGGATGGTCCTTAGAGGATTTCAGAGGTGACGATGTAGGTGTGGGCAAAACAATACAATGCTATGGATGTTCTGGTCATTACTAGATAAGTAGGAGTTGAAGCAAGTTAAGGAACAGTCCCACTGAGCTGAGCTATGGAGGAAAAGTGTTGAAAGAAATTAGTGGGGATGATTGTGTTAGTGCTGAGGCCAAGGAGAAAACAAAATACACCACAGTCAGGTCAGAGGACATTGTTTATGATTTGTCTATAGATATTTCAGATATGGAGACCCAACAGGAGAGATCTAAATTTGAAGTCTCAGGAAAAAATAAATGAGCAGGAATCTGGGAAGTGTTAACACCTTTAAAAACTTTCAAGAAGATTTTACTAGCAGAGGACATACATGTCGAAGTCTACAGCCTACTTGTTATCCAGGAGCACATATTTAAAGCTGAAAAATAGTAATCTCAAAATAAGCAATACTTTAGGAAGCTTAGAGGAATATAGAAAGTACAGAGGTGAAGGTAGAAAGGACCTTATGAAAGTAAAGAGAGGATATGGGCAAAATACTGTCAAATACAATGTTTAAAAATCTAAAGATGCTTTATCAGTGTATTAAAAGGATGACTAACTAATCAGATGTGTATGTGATAACTTAAGGGTCAATGCAGAAGGTGACGGCAGGGCTCTTGTGAGTATTCCTGATGAAGGACCCCTGCCCGAAATATCGATTTTCCTGCTCCTCGGATGCTGCCTGACCTGCTGTGCTTTTCCAGCACCACTCTAATCTCCAGCATCTGCAGTCCTCACTTTGGCCTCTTCTGAGTGTTTTGTCTCTTCACAAAGGAGAGGGATGATGCAGACATTCTAATTAAAGAGGAGTGTGAAATATTAGATAATGAGAACAGAAGTATTGGGGAATTAATCTCTTGAAAATGGATAAATGACCAGGGAGAGATGAATTGCCTGTTAAAATAAAGCTAGGGATAAAACAAGAATGCATTGAGAATATTTTCCAATCCTCATGAGATACAGGTGAAACATGAGAGGACTGAAGGTCTGCATATGTTGCATTATTATTTAACATTCAAATAATAACAGCGAGTCAGTCTGGCATCAGTGGTGGGAAAATCACTAAAAGTGACGTGAGAGGTGGGATTACTTGGATGGTCATTAAATCAGGGATGGTCAGCAAGGTTTTGAGTTGGACGCAAAATTAGCTCAGTGACAGGAAACAGATGGTAATGGTTGACGCTTGTTTTTGCAAAAGGAAATTGTTGTCCACTCGTGCTGCACAAGTTTCAGTGTTGGATTCCATACAGATTGTGGTATATATGGATGATTTAGACTTAAATGTGAGAAGTAATTTGTTGACAATACAAAAATTGGACAGGTAGTTGATACTGAAGAGGATGGCTGTGACTGCAGTATGATATTAATGGTTTTGTTGAGAGGGTAGAAAAGTGGCAAATGGAATTCAATTGGAAAAGTGGAAAGTTATACATTTGGTGAGGGCAAACAAAACAAGGGAATATGCAATAAACAAGAGTGTACTGAGAGGGCTGAGGAAGTGAAAGACTGGATGTAAGTTTGCTCGCTGAGTTGGAAGTTTCGTTTTCAGACATTTTGTCACCATACTAGGTAACATCATCAGTGAACCTCCGGTGAAGCACTGGTGTTATGTCCTGCTTTCTATTTATGTGTTTAGGTTCCTAGGGTTGGTGACGCCATTTCCTGTTCTTTTTCTCAGAGGGCAGTAAATCCAGAACCTCAACCTGAGCTACAAATCTTCTCAGAACGCACAAAATGAAAGACTCCTGAACACATACCCATAGGTCTCTGAGGGCAACAGGACAGGTCATTCAGGTGGCAAAGAAGGCACATGCGTTTTAATGGGCAAGATGTTGAATACAAGCAGGGATGAATTGCTACAAGACACAGAATAGGCCACAGGTGAAAGTTTATGTGTACAGTTCTGGTTATCACCTTAAAGGAAGGAGGTAGTTGCTCCAAAGACCAGATAGTAAAGATTTACAAGAACGTTGCCAGGACTTGAAATTGAAACTATGAGCAAAGATTGGATAGGCTAGGGTTACATAACAAACAGGAGCAGGAATAGTCCATTTGGCCCCTCAAGTCGGCCCAACACCATTCAACAAGTTCATAGCCAATCTGCCTCAGGCCTCAACACCTTTCTCATGACAGCTCAGCATAGCTGTCAATGCCCTGATATTTCATGCACCTCCTTTTTAAATACTTTCAAATATAGCCTTCACAACTCTCTGCGGTAGAGAATTCCAGAAAGCACTACACTCTGGGAGAAAAATACCTTCACACTTCAGTTTTAAAGGAGTGTCCCCTTATTCTGTAACTATGTGCCCTAAATTCAGATTTCCCCCTTGAGTGAAAACATCTTCTCAACATCTATCCTATCAAGCCCCCTCAGAATCTTGTATGTTTAAGTAAGATCATCCCTCATTCTTCTAAATTTGAATGAATAAAGGCCTAATCTGTTTAATTATTCTTTTTAAGTAAACTCTTTCAACATAGGTTTTAGCCAAATGAATCTCTTTAAAATGCCTGCAATGCCAATATATCTTTTCTTAAAGACAGAGATGAAAACTGCACAATAGTGCTCTAGGTGCAGCCTCACCAACACCCTGTTCAATAGTAATAAGACTTCCCTGTTCTTAAACACCAACTATGTGGCAATAAAAATCAAAATTCCATTTGCCTTTCTAATTATATTTTGTACCTCTATGCAAATGTTTGTGTTTCATGTGCAAGAACATCCAAATCCCTTTACACCACACTTTTTGGAATCTCTTTCTCCTGCAACCCCCCCCGCCCATTTAAATAATCATCTTACCTTTTGATTCTTTCTACCAAACAGCAAGACCTCACACTTTTCCACATTAAACTTCATCTGCCAAGTTTTTATGAAAGACCCATTAATCATGAATCTCTGTTCTGAACATGGTCTTTATCCTTGCAGGTTCCAGTACTTCAGGTGCAGATCTAAGTTCCTTTTCAATGAGTTAATGGCTTCTGTCTCAACCTTTAAACTGGGCATTGAATTTCAGATACCCTGCCATCCTCTGGGGGAAAGGGTTTCTCCTCATGTCCCTTATAATCCTTCAAGCAATCACCTCAAATCTGTATCCCCTAGTAACTGACCTCTCCACTTAGGAAAACAAGAATTCCCTGATCCCTGTACCCTTATTTATTGCATTTTGTACACTTTATTACACCACTCTTCAGACTTCTCTGTTCTGAGGAAAACAGACCATAGAACATAATGTGGAATCGGTTTGGTTGTAAATAGTAAATGACACGGGAAAGAAGTATAGATGGGAATCGTCTATGGGGCCTCAAAAAGTTGCCTCACTATAGAACAAAATATAAATTGGCAAATAATGAAGGTACGTAAGAAGAACACTACAGTTGCCATGGGTGATTTTAATCTTTATATTAACTGGACAAATCATATGGCAAGGATAACATGAAAGGTGAATTTATAGAGTGCATCAGGGATTGCATCTTAGAGCAAAACATTGCAGACTCTTTCTGGAAATAGGCTATTCTAGATCTAGCAATATGTTATCAGATAGGATTACTAACAGATCTCTCAGTTCAAGATCCTCTAGCAAGTAGTAATCACAACATAGTAGAATTTTAAATTCTATTTTAAGGAGAGCAACTCGGGTCTCAACTTGATGTACTCAATTTAAATAAGGGTAATTACAGAGCACAAAGAAAGAGTTGTGTAAAGTGGCTGGGAAAATAGATGAAGGGAAAGCCAAATGATTTTTCTCAGTCACAGTAATAGAAAAGTTCATGAACATTTTGTACTTTTTGGAGTTGACAGGGGCAGGGAGAGGGGGTTAAAAGAGGAGGAATGCATAAATTGAGAGTGTTGTTTGTAAAGCGACAACAGTAAGGATCACAACAGCCCCTCAGAGATGATGTTAAGAAGGAGAATGTGCTGGAAATTTTGAAAAACATGAGGATAGCTAAGTCCCCTGGGCCAGATGGGATACATCTGAAGTGAGGGGAGAAATTGCTGCACCTTTGGCGATGATCTTTGCGTCCTCACTGTCCACTGGAGTAGTAACTGATGATTGGATGTTATTCCCTTGTTCAAGAAAGGGAATGGGGATAACTGTGGGAATTACAGACCAGTCAGGTTTACATCGGTTGTGGGCAAATTATTGGAGAGGGTTCTGAGAAACAGGATTTATGATTATTTGGAAAAGCATAGCTTGATTAGAGATAGTCAGCAGATCATGCCTCACAAGACTTATTGAATGCTTTGAGGATGTGACCAAACACACTGATGAAGGTACAGCAGTGGATGTGGTGTATATGGATTTTAGGAAGGCGTTGATAAGGTTCCCCATTCAGAAGTAAGGAGGCACGGGATACAGGGAAATTTGGTTTCTGGATACAGCATTGGCTGGCCCATAGAAAACAGAGGGGCTAGTAGATGGAAAGTATTCTGCCTGGAGCTTGGCGACCAGTGGTGTTCTGCAGGGATCTGTTCTGGGATCTCTGCTCTTTGTGATTTTTATAAATGACTTGGATGAGGAAGTGAAAGGATGGATTAGTAGGTTTGCCAATGACACGAAGGTTGGTGGAGTTGTGGATATTGTGGAGGGCTGCTGTAGGTTGTAATGGGGCATTGATAGGATGCAGAGCTGGGCTGAGAAATGGCAGATGGAGTTCAACCTGGACAAGTGTGAAGTAATGCATCTTGGAAGGTCAAATTTGAATGCAGATTATAGGGTTAAAGGAAGGATTCTTGGCACTGTGGAGGAACAGAGGGATCTTGGGGTCCACGTCTATACATCCCTCAAAGTTGCCACTCAAGTTGATAGGGTTGTAAAGAAGACGCATGGTGTGCTAGCTTTCATTAACAGGAGGATTGAGTTTAAGAGCTGTGTGGTTATGCTGCAGCTCCATGAAGCCCTGGTTAGACAACACTTGGAATATTGAGTTCAGTTCTGGTCGTCTCATTATAGGAAGGATGTGGAAGCTTTAGAGAGGGTGCAGAGGAGATTTACCAGGATGCTGCCTGGGCTGGAGGGCTTGTCTTATGAAGAAAGATTGAAGGAGCCAGGACTTTTCTCATTGAAGCAAAGAAGGATGAGAGGTGACTTGATATAGGTGTACAGGGTGGTGAGGGCATAGATAGAGTGGATAGCCAGAGACCTTTTCCCAGGGTGGAAACGGCTATCACGTGGGGGCATAATTTTAAGGTGATTGGAGGAAGGTTTAGGGGAGATGTCAGAGGTTGGTGGGTGCGTGGAATGCACTGCCAGCAGTGGCAGTAGAGTCAGTCACATTGGGACATTTAAGCGACTCTTGGATAGGCACATGGATGGTTGTAAAATGAAGGGTATATAGCTTAGTTTGATAAAAGGATGAAAGGTCAGCACAACATCGAAGGCTGAAGGGTCTATACTATGTTGTACTGTTCTGAGAGAGGTATCGAAAATAGCTGCAAGCTTACCCAAATATGGAATAGCAAGAGGGATGAAGAAATGTAGAGGAGTAGTGATGAACTGGAGGTGTGTTCTGCAGTGAAGAGGTACCGCAGAGTGGAAAAATATGGTGCAGCAATAAAGGGAGGAGGCAGAACAATCTGAATACCAAACAAAAAGTAAGAAAATGGCGATAGAAATAATGTGCTCAGGTCCAAAAGCAGTAGCCAAAATGGACTGAAAGAAATCCAGCTTTGATAAACATGCTTTTCCCTTGATGTTTGGCTACTTACCGTTCATTCTGCATAGCTGTTGTTGTAAACTGTGACATAGGATTGACGGTTGGACTCACAGACTTGTTTCGATCCCACATAACCATTAGCTCTGCCATTCTCTCTTCTGCACACTGAGCTGTGAGCCGAGCCTCTGCATCCTGGTCCCAGCAGTCATCCATTGTTTCCTTCAGTGACCGAACAGCCTGTAAAACGAGGAAATTATTCTCTTTTTTTCCCCAATTCCAGTGCATTTTATAAAAAACGCAGCTTCCTCCATTCCTGCTTGACAGTGATGATTCATACAAGGATAGATCAAAGCAAGCAGACTAAAATAATTTTAGAAAGATACTGGAAGGACTCTAGTGGCACAATAGTAGTGTCCCTACCATTGGGGCAAAAGTTCCAGGTTCAAATCCCACCAGTCCCAGAAATGTGTCATAACAGGTTGATTAATGTTTTTTTAAAAATTTTATATTAAAATTAGAAAGAAACATTTACTGACGTAAGTGGAGTGGAGCCAGGACCTATATACCAATAATCGTCTGACACGCATACTTGCCGAGAAGAATCATTGGTAATAATTGGAGTGGCAATATCAGCTGATTTTCCTTCCACAGCTCAGTCTTTTTTTAAATGACTAGGTCAAATTAGTAACTGGATCGAGATTGTCTAGAGGAATTTTGGATCTTCCAGGATTGAGCAAATTTTCATTCCATCAATTCAGGGCTGGAACTGAACTCAGTTCCTGGAACCTCTCGTTCATTGTGCTATCCTCTATTTTATACTCAGGAAAGACATTCCTTCAGCCATCAGATAGGAAAAGCATAAAATATATAAAAACATAAGGGAAAATATATGGGTTGAATGAGAAATAAACGAGGAACGATCACCTTGATGGGATTGTACTATAGACCTCCCAATAGTCAGAGGGAAATTGAGGAACAAACATGTAGAGAAATCTCAGATATTTGGAAGAATAGTAAGGTTGTAATAGTAGGTGATTTCAATTTTCCAAATAGTGACTGGGACTGCCAGGAGACATTGTGTTAAAGGCTTGGATGGTGAAAAATTTGTTAAATGTGTTCAAGGAAATTTTCTTTATTGAAATGTAAATATCCCTACAAGAGAAGGAGCAAAATGTGACATTCTCTTGGGTAATAAGATTGGGCAAGTGACTAAAGTAATAGTAGGGGAACATTTTGGGTCTAGTGATCATAATTCTATTTGTTTTGAAGTAGCTGTGGAAAAGGATAAGCCTTCCATAACAATTGAAGTTTTCAACTGGAGTAAGGCAAATTTTAATGGTGTGAGACAAGAATTTTCAAAAATTGAATGAAGTAGACTGGTCACAGGTTGCCTGGTAAGTAGGAGGCTTTCAAATATTGAAGTCATTGTGTTCCTGTAAGAGTGAAAGGTAGGGCTGGTAGGATTAGAGAACAATGGATGAATAAAAACATTGAGGTTCTAGTCAAGAATAAAAAAGAATCATATGTTAGATATAGACAACTGGGTTCAAATGAATCTCTTGAATAGTATAAAGAGCAAAGTGAGCATTCTAAAGAGGAAGATCAGGAAGATAAAGAGAGGATATGAGATAGCCTTGACAAATAAGGTCAAGGATAATCCAAAGAGATTCTACAAGTATATTAAGAGCAAGAGAGCAACCAGAGAGACAGTAGGGCCACTTCAAGAACAAAGATCTTTGTGATGAACCTCAGGAGATGGGGAGATACTAAGTGAGTTTTTTATGTAAGTTCTTACTGTGGAGAAAGAAATGGAGGCTAGATAACTCGGGGAAATAAATATTGAAATTTTGGAAACAGTTCACATTACAGAAAAGGACTTGCTGGAGGTCTTAGAAAATATAAAGGTGGATAAATCACCAAGACCCAATCTAGTATATCCCAGGACATTGTGGGAAGTTAGGAAATTGTGGGACCTCTTGCAGAAATATTTGTATGTCTATAACCATAGGTGAGGTGCTGGATGACTGGAGAGTGGCTAATGTTGTGTCATTGTTTAAGAACGGATGTAAGGAGAAGGCTGGGAACTGTAGACCTGAGAGTCTAACTTTGGTGGCGGGTAGGTTGTTGGAAGTGATTCTGAAAGATAGGACTTTTATGCATTTGGAGAGGCAAGAAACAATTTAGGGATAGTCAGCATGGTTTTGTGCGAGTGAAATACTGTCTCAGTACAGGGTCCACTTTTGTCATTTTATAAATAATTTAGATGACAGTATAGAAGGCATGGTTAGCAAGTTTGCAGATGACACAAAATTGATAGTATAGTGGACATTGAAGAAGATTATCTAAAATTACAAAGGGATTTTGATTAATTGAGCCAGGCTGAGGAATAGCAGATGGAGTTTATTTTGCACTTTAGTTAAACAAACAAGGGTTGGGCTTATACAATTCAAAGTAGAAATCACACAACACCACGGTCCAGTCCAACTGATTTATCTGGAAGCACTGGCTTTTGAGGCGCTGCCTCTTCATCAGGTAGTTGTGGAGTAGGACCAGAAGAGACAAAACGTATAGCAAAAGGGTTACAGTGTCACGAAGTTGTAATGGTATATTAAACAAACTTAGATTAAATCTTGCATCTTTTAGGATGGGATAAACTGGTTTAGGCTTTTTAATATATAAATTCAAAAACTCCTTTTAAGTTACATTCTCAAGGTGGCTTAGTTTATCTAACAGTAGGTGTTATCTGAGCTCAGACAATGTATTAAAGGTGTGAACTTAAAGTCTGATCCAATGTTGAGTAAGTTTTATTTCTAAAGTGAGACTTTCAGAATCCTACATGGATTTTGCAGATTTTGAGCAAAATAAAATGTAATTCTGCAACTACAGATCTACCTCATAAATTTATATGTGTGCACGTGCAGGAGAGACAGAGTGGGTGCGTGTATGAGAGTGTGCACATGGGTGTGAGCGCATGTGAAAGTGTGTGTGTAAACTTAGTCAAGTATGTGTGTGAGTATGATGGGGTATAAACCTGTGAGAGGGTGCGTGCATGGGTGTGATTGCGGGGATGCATGTGCGCATGAGAGACAGTCTGTATTAGAGAGAGAGAGAGAATAGTGTAGTGGAGTCACCTGTAGTGTGACATGAACCCAGGGTCCCGCTTGAGGGGATCAAACTTGGCTAACAGCGTCTGCTCAGCCACTTTGCATTGTTGCTTGCCTCAAAGTCCACCTTGGAGGATGGTCATCCAAAGGTCCGAAGCTGATTGTCCCGGTCCTGCTCCACAACCATCTGATGAAGAGGCAGCGCCTTGAAAGCTCGTGCTTCCAGATAAATCTGTTGGGTTATAACCTGGTGCTGCGTGATTTTTAACTTTGTCCACGCCAGTCCAACACCGGCACCTCCAAATCATAATTAAAAGTAGGGCAGAGAAACGAAGGGTTCAGGTACATAATTCTTTGAAGTTTGTGTCACACGTAGATATGGTGGTTAAGAAGGCATTTAGCACACTTGCCTTCATTGCTCAGACATTTGAGGTAAGGACTTTGGGTGTTATGTTGAGGTTGTACAGGACATTAGTGAGTCCTCTTCTGGACTACTGTGTGAGGTTCTGGTCACTTGTTATAGGAAGGACATTATTTAGCTGGAGATGGTTCAGAAGAGATTTACCAGGGTGTTGCCGGGAATAGAGGGCTTGAGTTCTAAGGAGGGGTTGGATAAGTTGGGACATTTTTCATGGAGCTTAGAAGGTTGAGGGTTGAACAGTTTTATAAAATCATGAAGAGTATAGATAAGGTGAATGGCAAGTGTATTTTCCCTCAGTTGGGTGATTTCAAGACTTGGGGGGCATATTTTTAACGTGAGAGGAGAAAGATTTAAAAAAGACATGAGAGGCAATTTTTGTTTTTACAGAGACAGTGGTTCATGTGAGAAATGGACTTCTCAAGGAAGTGGTGGATGTGGGTACAGTTACAACATTTAAAAGACATTTGCATAAGTACATGAATAAGAAAGATTTTGAGGGATATGGACCAACCACCGGCAGGTGGGATTAATTTGATTTGAGATTATGGTCAGTATGGACTAGCTGAACCAGAAGGTCTGTTTTCATGCTGCATGATTCTATGAAATTATAAATCCTGTTTGCTCACCAGGCTGTTCTCTTTCCAAGCTTCAGGAAATTTGGGTCGCTGCTTCTCCCGAGAGACCAAATGCTGCATATCCTCGAAAGTAGGATGGTTCCCCACCTCTGCCTGGAAAGCCATCTGGTATTCAGGCACTGACTCTCCTGGTCATGAGACAAATAAAATCACGTCAGAAGCACAGTAGAGCATTTCTCCTGATGAGATAAGGAATAGAAGACAACCTCACTATGCATCATCCTTCCACTCCCCCATTATCATGGCATCAGTATGATTCCTAATTGATTTTAACAGTTGTACTACAGAGCACAAGTCATCCATACAAGTCAAAAGTCAGTAATATATTTTTGAACAAAGTCATAACGCCTGTGTTCCTGAAAGATCATAATGGGTCTCTTAGCTGCGGCTCTAAGAGTCAGGAATTACATTGATAGGAAAGTAAATTATGAAAATGACACAGTAGGTTACAGATTGATATAGATAGGTCGAGTCAGTAGGCATAGTGGAATACATTGAAAGAAAATGTGAACTTAATGTTTACAAGATCCTAATTTTAAAAAATGCATCTTGTAGCACAGTGGTAGCATACCTACCCCTAAAGTTTGAGTGTTTTTCCTTGATGATATATATATATACATATAGTGACTTAGTGTACAGGCACAATTTCAAAATTTGCAGATGATATGAAAATTGAAAGCATTATGAACAGAGAACAAGATAGTTTAGAACTTCAAAGGATGTAGACAAACTATGGAATGAGCACTCAGGTAACAGATGAAGTTCAATATTGAGAAATGTGAACCTACTCATTTTGATATGAAGATGATGACAAGACAATATAACATAATGGAGGCATGAATCTGAATGTCATGCAGAAGCAAAGCAATCTGAGTGCATATGTGCAAAAATCATTATAGGAGGCAGGAAATCTTGACAGCACAGTTAATAAAGCATATACTAGCCTGCCATTAATTAGTAGTGGCTTACAATACAAGAGCAAGGAGGTTATGTTGGACTTCTATAAGATACTGTTAGATTAGATTAGATTAGATTACTTACAGTGTGGAAACAGGCCCTTCGGCCCAACAAGTCCACACCGACCCGCCGAAGCGTAACCCACCCATACCCCTACATTTACCCCTTTACCTAACACTACGGGCAATTTAGCATGGCCAATTCACCTGACTTGCACATCTTTGGACTGTGGGAGGAAACCGGAGCCCCCGGAGGAAACCCACGCAGACACGGGGAGAACGTGCAAACTCCACACAGTCAGTCGCCTGAGTCGGGAATTGAACCCGGGTCTCTGGCGCTGCGAGGCAGCAGTGCTAACCACTGTGCCGCCCGTGTTCTGGCATTAGCTGGAATAGTGTCTCCAATTTTGGGCATCACACATTAGGGAGGGTGCAAATGTTTTGAGGAAAGTGCTGGAAAATTCACAAAAGTAGTTCCAGGGATGAGGAACTTCAGCTATTTGGAGATTTGAGAGAGGTGCTCAAAATTTAAAGGAGTCTGGACAGAGTAGATAGGAAAAAATGCTCTCACTTGCAAAGAGATCAAGGATGAGAGGATACAAATTTAAAGTAATTAGTAAAAGAAGCAAAAGTAAGTGGTTGAGATCTGAAAAGTACTGCCTGAGAGTGAGGTGGAAGCAGGTTCAAATGAGGCATTCAAGAGTTGATCAGTCTGCTATCTGAAAAGGAGAATGCACAGGATTATGAGAAGGAGGAGTAGAATGGCATTAAATGAAATGAAGCATTGGTGACCTGGCACATACGTGATAGGTCGAATTGTCTCTTACGTACTATAACAACTCTGTGATTCTTTGAACAGACTTGTAGATGATTGAAGAATTAAAGGGCACAGTTTTAAAATTAGGGTGCGACTTTCAGGACAGAGATAAGGGTTGGGTGACCTTGCTTCAGAAGGCAGTGGGGTCACAAGCCATTGAGTATTTTCAAAGCAGAGCTAGATATATTCTTTTTTGGCAGGGGTAATCAAAAGCTGTTGGGAGTAGACTTGAATTTGGAATTCGAAACACAATCTTACTGAATGGGAGAGTGGGTTTGAGGGGCTGAACGACATGCTTCTGCTCCTGGGTCATATGTTTTATCTGCATACGTGCATGCACACATGCAAGAAAGACAGCAATCTACTGAGAACTTTGCACTCCTCCCATGCTGATCTTTGATTTCTATTGCTTCACTATTGCTGGCATATCTTCATTCACTTCAGCTGAAAACTCTGTATTCCACTCCCCGAGACTCTTCTCTCTCTTTGCATAAGACACCTTTCAAAGCCTGCCTCTTTGACCAACTTTTGGTCAATTGTCCTCATAACTCTCTATGTAGCACCATGTCAAATTTTGTTTTATAGCATGCCTGTGAAGCAACATGAGACATTTTCTATGTAAAAAAGCAGTGTGTTAATGCTTGTTATTTTCTTACCTGGGAAAAGATCTGTGCACTTCATAAATATTTCCCAGTAGATGAGGCCTAGTGCATACATATCCACCTGCTTGAGAGCAGAGGCACAGTCTCGCAGGTTTACAGCTCCCTCTAGCACTTCAGGTGCCATGTAACGGATTGTGCCAACCTGTGGAAGAGGGGACAAAGAAAGAAACATCACGGCCAGAAGAGGAAAATCTCTTGTGTTTTCAATGCTTCACACAACAAACACTGAGAATCAGCATTATCAATTCCAACTGACTGAATTTCTGCACCATTTGGAGAAATGCTGTTGCCTGGGGATCAGATTTGTTTTGGCCTCAGGTCAAACAAGTAATTTCCAAAACTGCCCAGTTTCACAACCTCACTAAGCAACAAAACATCGATGTGTTGAGAGCTGCAGTTTAAGTAGAGGTGTGATACATCAAACAAAAGGGACAGGGAAACCTAACATTGTGAGCAGACTCTGCTAACGGTCCAAGCCTCAACTGGCCATGTCAGTTAGAGGTTATATAAGGATGTTTTTACATGTTGCACAGCAACTGAGCTTCAAAACAAATAAGTCATCTTGTGACATTCTCAATCTCTCAGAATTGCAGTAATTCCTTATTAATCAGAGTCACAGTGGCAGTTTTACTAAATTTATGGAAACTCTGAAAGGTTGTATTGCATTAGAACATATACAGTGTATTACTCCTTATACCCCTGTAACATTGCCTTCTACCAGTAAAACAGGTGTATGATAACTGTCAGTCCCACTCAGCACTGCCTCTATACATGTGCACAATAGACAATAATATTTCTAATAGCACTTTTCTGCGCATGTACACATCAGGTGGTGGTATAACTGACTCCATTACACTTGCCAATGGTACTCCAAGAAAATGTGCTACGATACCTGCACAATCTTCAACTCTTCTGTTGCTCACCTCACTGATGGCTGCAGTATCCTCCTCCCCAGGTCGAACCAGTCGATTACCAGTCAATTTCATGGAAAGGCCAAAGTCACTGATGGCACAAGTGCCATCATTCTTCACCAGCACATTCCTGCTGTTGAGGTCCCGATGTGTAATGGCTGACTTATACTGATCTAATGGAGTGATAAATGTTTCATTGTTAGCATGCTCAGCTAGAACTATCTGGTAGACACAGATTAAGAGGTTCTTTCCTCAAGGTGAAATCCCTTTGAATAAAAAAAATAGGCACTTGTTGTCAGCAATCACCCAATCAGCAACTTTTCACTCTAGGAACTTGGCAGAATTCTGAGTTGAGCAACATGTTAAAGGGATTTAAGTCATTCCTATTATTTGGAGGGAAAAAGAGGAGAAAATTACAAAGCATGAATAGAGGCAAAGATAAAGAGAAAGATAAATTACAAGAACACAATAAGAAAAAGGCAAACTGACAGGCAGTGGTAGAAGGCGATGCAAGAAAAAAAGGAGAAAGGAAAATGGCAAGGTAAGAAAATGGGAAGATTGGAAAAGACGATGCAAGTGAAACAGAAAAGGGTCAAGACTGAGTGTTCAAAACAGACCACACTAGGCAGACAGGAAAGCTAAATGGAGTGAAAGGGTGTTCTACCCCATATCCATCATTGTTGTAACTTTACATGTGAACCTTTGATAGATATATGTGCATATCAGAATGACCCCACTACACGATAATGATGTTTTGTACAGGTTTGCCTCTTGTACAGTCTCAACACTGGTTCCCTCATGATTTGAAATGCAACAATTGAAAACTGGGCATTTACTGCTCTTTCATCTTTCAAAATTTATTCCACCCACATGGATTCTAGAACTTTACAAACAAAGTGAACAGTTGGTTCATCCATCTTATAACTTACTGGGGACTGTCAGTATCCCACTGGGGATTGGTAGGCTATTTTAAAAAAAAATGGCAGTTTTGGATCAAGCCCCTATATTCATATCACATTCCACTGTGTATTAAATATTACAGTTTTCAAAGCAAACAATATGTAAGTGATTTCAACACGCAGACAACAAAAACCATAAATGACAAAAGGTCAATAGACAGTGTGACAGTAAGATGGGCAGGTCTTATGGATGCTGTTGTCTCTCACCAGCTCGTAGCAGTTCTGTGTGAAGGTAAGCAAGGCCCTTGGTGATGGAATGTGCCAGCCTACAGGAACTAACCCAATCATTGCTGTGTAGACTCAGGTACTTGCATAACGAGCCCTAAATGTCAAGAGAATAGAAATATATTAAAATGAAAAATAATTTGTGCAGTCACATTGAAGTTTTGCAACACAAACTTGCAAAAATAATAACTCAAATCAATTAATTGTTGATGCTTCATTGGAGAGGTGGTGGCATTATGGTAATCTAAGGTTAATATCTTGGGGACAAGGGCTTGAATTCCACCACGGTACATGTGAAATCTGAAGTAAAAAAAACCTAATCGTGATGACTATGTAACTATTGTTAATTGTCATTAAAAACTCATGATTTCACTAATGTTCTTTAAGAAAGAAAATCTACTGTTGTTACTTGGTCTGGCGTACATGTGACTCCAGAACCACAGCAATGAGTTGTCTCTTAACTATCTTTTGGGCAATTAGCGATAGACAATAAATGCTGACCCAGCCTGCAATGATTTCATCCCATGAACAAATTTAGAAAATGTTCCAAATACCTCAAGTTCAACATCTTTATTACAAAAACATAAATGAGACATGGTAGGGGATGGGAGTGAGAAGCAATTTTGCATTTAGCGGTGTTGGCAAGAACGCAAATGAGGACAATGAAATATCTCATCTGTGCTTTCAATAATGCAATGGATTCTTTAACTGATCACCTGGACAGATAGACAGTGGGTGGCTTTCACATCTATTTCTATAAGAACTGTACCATTCCCAGATTTTGTGCTGAGATCACTGCAAGGGGACTAGCAATCATTTTGAAAAAGAAACATTTGATTGTACCCAGCGTTCGTGGTGGTGGCAACAAGAACATTTGAAATCTAGGAAGTTTTAAACCGTCCCAAGAAAACAGCATTAGCTGTGCAATCAACTGTCCTGAGACTGACTAAGTTTATTGTTCTTTAAATTTTAACATTGCACCCATCACTAACCAAATCCCAAGAAGAAACATATACCCAGTGGAATATCTCCCCATTCAGCTTCCTCCTCATTACTTCGCCATTACAGTAGGGTTAGGTGTGCATCCAGCAGAAATTGAGGCACTAGAATTCAGAAGCAAGTACTCATATAAGACAAAAGGCCCAGAATAAAGGTGTGCCAATTTAAGACTGAGATGAAGAGGAATTTCTTCCTTTAGATGGTAGTGAGTCTTTGGAACCTCTTGTCACAGACACTGCACATATTTAAAGCTGAAATAGATAAATTCTTGATCAGTCAGGAAGTCAAGGGTTAGGAGAAAAACACAGGAAAGTGGACATGAAGAATGTTGGATCAGCAATGACCTTAATGAATGGCAGAGCAGGTTCAAGCGGCTGAACAGCCTATACTTGTTCCTATTTTTTATGGTCAATGGCACATCGGTATTTCAGCATTGTGCAATCTCCAATTCAATGTCATTGTCCAATATTTGACTTTATTTCTCAACTGAGTATCACAAAAACAGACTTGGTCCCATAGCTTGGGGCTAACAGTGATTAATAAAAGTGAAAGCTGCTGGAGGCTGATTAACAATGGGGCAAAAAGGTCAGCGTGGTTCTTTTTATTAAATAATGGATTTTCTTCCAAATGGGTGCTCAGCAGCAGAGGTTGTAACTATTTTGAAGGTGTGCTTAAAGAAGTGGACATCAGATTGCCAACAGAAGTTATTTCTAGAGATTTCAGAAGGCATTCAACAAACTTCAGTATAAGATTGTTGCTTAAAGCTGAACCCATGGTACTGAATGCAAATTACTGACCTAGGAAATTGGTTGAGCAGTAGAACACAGAGAGGCAATAATGGGCAGACACTTTTAATTAAGCAATCGGGTGTATCCTGCAAGGACATGTAGAAATCTCAACTATTCACCACATTTGTTAATACTTTTATGATGGAAATGGAAGTCAGATCCAAATTTTCTGATGACACAAAGATAGCTGGCATTACAAGCAGTGTGGCAGAAACATAAAATTACAAAGAGATTAAGCAAATGGAAAAACCTTGATAGGTCTCAATGCACAAAAATAAGAGTTCATCTACTTCGGGACTAAAATGGATAGAACAGCGTACTTTCAAATGGGTAAACAGTACAAAACTGGAATTTTGAAGATATCTGAGGATTTGAGCATATTAATTATTAAAATAATCAAAATAAAATCGGATGGAATTCTGTAGCAAGAGGACTAAAATATGAGAAAGTGGAAATCATAGCTCAGATATTTATTTATTTATATGTTCATTCCACATCTGGAGTATTAATTAATTACTAGATTACTGTACAGTGTGGAAACAGGCCCTTCGGCCCAACAAGTCCACACCGACCCACCGAAGCGCAAACCACCTACATTTACCCCTTACCTAACACTACGGACAATTTAGCATGGCCAAATCACCTGACCTGCACATCTTTGGACTGTGGGAGGAAACCGGAGCACCCGGAGGAAACCCACGCAGTCACGGGGAGAATGTGCAAACTCCACACAGTCAGTCGCCTGAGCCGGGAATTGAATCCGGGTCTCTGGCGCTGTGAGGCAGCAGTGCTAACCACTGTGCCACCGTGCCGCCCACACTGC
Organism: Chiloscyllium plagiosum; assembly: GCF_004010195.1. NCBI lineage: Eukaryota > Metazoa > Chordata > Chondrichthyes > Orectolobiformes > Hemiscylliidae > Chiloscyllium > Chiloscyllium plagiosum. Next base: position 33,021,170 of record NC_057716.1, on the reverse strand, counting down.
ATCTTTAGAAGGTTATCTTGGCCTCAGAATGCAGGATGGTGTATCAGAATGATACCTGGATTATTACTGCGGTTTATGACTATCAGTGATTTGTTGTCATATACCACACTGATCTGCTTTGTGCCACTCTCACACATTCATGACAGATTATCTGAAATCGCAGTCATCTGTCATCCAACTCTGCAAAGATCAAGATCTCTTTGTGATGTCCTCCATTTTACCCTCTAGAATGGAACTCTGTAGTTTTTTTTTAGCTTTGGTCAAACAGTTGACTTTTGCTTCCATTTCGTTCATGGAATGCAGATGTCAATGGCTGCAGCAGCATTTATTACCCTTCTCTAGTTAGTGCCTTCTTGAATGGCTGCAGTCCATGTGCTTTAGACACACAATGTCATTAGGGAAGCATTTCCAGGATTTTGACCTTGAGACACCTATCTGCTGTCCCTGTCCTTCTAGATGGAAGTGATCCTACTGTGTTGTACTGTTCTATGTAGGTTTGGAAGGTACTGTTTTTGGAACTTTGGTGAATTTTTGATATTTCTGTATGTCACTATTTAGAGTTATTTTTGCTCTTGTAATTTCAAACACCTCTTCAATTATCTTATGGTCTGTCCATGGAGTTGAAGCATACGTTTCGCACCCACATTTCAAAAGATGCTATTTTGTTTTACAAATCTTTATTTACAAGAACACAGCATAAAAACAGGAGCAGGATTAAACTATTTAGCCCTTCGAGTTTGCTCTACCATCAATGAATCATCTTCTTCACTACCATTTTCCTGCACTTTCGACATATCCCTTAATTTCTGTTTTTGTTTCTGATTTACAGCGTCTACAGCATTTTCGGTTTTTACCTCATGAGTTCTTTCTAACCTCAATTTTTCTTGCTGTCAGCATTCCCTTCACCTTCATAAAATTAAATAGCTATCTGTATGCTTCTGACTACAGCATTACAATTACCAGCTTCTCTTACAAATTATAAGTAGACAAATGTACTTGTTCTGTTGTTACATCATTCAATCTTCACTTTGATTACTTCTCATATTTTTTCTAATTAACATCGAGTACAAACACCAAAACAATCTATACTCTAAACTTCTAGGTTTTACCTAATCTGCGATATTTTGTAAGGCCATACCTGTTTCTGCAAGTTCATAATATTCTGTCTGTAACTTTTAGGAGAAAGTGAGGTCTGCAGATGCTGGAGATCAGAGATGGAAATGTGTTGCTGGAAAAGCGCAGCAGGTCAGGCAGCATCTAGGGAACAGGAGAATCGACGTTTCGGGCATTAGCCCTTCTTCAGGAATGAGGAAAGTTGGTCCAGCAGGCTAAGATAAAAGATAGGGAGGAGGGACTTGGGGGAGGGGCGTCGGAA
>NC_057716.1:32976411-33017083 GCF_004010195.1 Chiloscyllium plagiosum | reverse complement strand
GTTGCTGGAAAAGCGCAGGAGGTCAGGCAGCATCTAGGGAACAGGAGAATCGACGTTTCGGGCATTAGCCCTTCTTCAGGAATGAGGAAAGTTGGTCCAGCAGGCTAAGATAAAAGATCCTCCCTATCTTTTATCTTAGCCTGCTGGACCAACTTTCCTCATTCCTGAAGAAGGGCTAATGCCCGAAACGTCGATTCTCCTGTTCCCTAGATGCTGCCTGACCTGCTGCGCTTTTCCAGCAACACATTTCCATGTCTGTAACTTTTACCCTTGTAAATACATCCAATTCTCTGAAAACATGATACAACTCTGCAACTCTTGCAGAGTTACATTGTACTTTGCTCAAAAACTGCTTGAGTCTATGTAAGACTGTTAACTCATTTTTTATGATTAGAATCAGTCTACACATTATGGCACAGACAACAGCACAGAAGGCACGAACACCTTCAACATATTATCTGGGCTGACACCAATTGTTAAAGTTAACCTGAGAATGTAACTTTTAAAGAAAGTTTTGTGATTTACGTATGAAAGAACATAGAAAAGTACAGCACAGAACAGGCCCTTTGGTGCCGAGATTTAATCCTAATGTAAAATATAGCAACTTAACCTACGCACCCCTCAACTCACTGCTATCCATATGCATGTCCAGCAGTTGCTTAAATGTCCCCAATGACTCTGCTTCCACCACCACAGCCGGCAACGCATTCCATGCATTCACAACTCTCTGGGTAAAGAACCTACCTCTGACGTCTCCTTTATACCTTTCTCCTAATATTTTCAAACTATGACTCCTCGTACCAGTCAATCCTGCTCTGGGGAAAAGTCTCTGGCTATTGACTCTATCTATTCCACTCATTATTTTGTATACCTCGATCAGGTCTCCTCTCTTCCTCTTTTTTTCCAGAGAGAAAAGTCCAAGCTTATTCAACCTTTCTTCATAAGACAAGCCCTCCAGTCCAGGCAGCATCCTGGTAAACCTTCTTTGCACCCTCTCCAAAGCCTCTGTATCTTTCCTACAGTAGGATGACTAGATCTGGACACAATATACCAAGTGTGGTCTCACCAGGGATATTAACATGGTCATTCTAACAGATGAGAGACTTAACAAACAATCAAGGTATTTTTCAATGTATAATTTCAGTTACATCACACTGTAAACTTTTGCTATAAATTCAGGAAAGATGGGAAATTTGTCCAGAACCTATATTGGGTAAATCTCACATCCTTACTGCCAATTTCTACTATAAATTTACTATGTGTTACTATGCAAGATAGAAGTTTAGGCAAAATATGAAAAACAACAAAGAATGACTACAAGGGAGAAATTAAGTGTACAAGAGAAAGTTAGACAGAAATACAAAACAATGACAGATTCTACAGGTAAAAAGGAAGGATCAAGTAAAGTGAGCATTAATTCTCTCTGCTGGAGGATCAATGATGAAAAATAATTAATTTGTGGATGAATTGAACAGATATTTTGTATCAGCCCTCACGCTAGACGATACAAGTAGCATTGTGGGCCCTGGGGTGAGTGTCAGAACAAAGAGGTCTAGGGGTATGCAGGTGGACTGGGAAAATCAGGTTGGTAGTGGATTACAAGAAAAGGAATTTGTGGGACGTCTACGAGATGGCTTTTTGGAGAAGCTTGTGGTGGAGCCCACTAGGGAACAGGCAATACTGGATTTAGTGTTGTGCAATGAGGCAGACTTGATAAAGGAGCTTAAGGTGAAGGAACCAGTGATCATAATACGAATGAATTTACTCTGCAATTTGAGAGGGAGAAGATAGAATCAGGAGGTAATTACAGCTGAAAAAAGACAACTACAGAGGCATGGCGGAGGAGCTAGGTAGAATTTACTGGGACAGAAGCCTAGCAGGAAAGACAGGCAGGAGTTTCTGGGAGTAATTCAGGAGACACAGCAGAGATTCATCCTGAGGAAAAAGAAGCATGGTACAGGGAAGATGAGGCAACCATGGCTGAGTAGGCAAGATAGGGATAGCATAAAAGTAAAAGATAAAGCATATAATGTGGTGAAGACAGTGGGAAACCAGAGGATTGGGAAGCTTACCAAGACCAACAGAGGGCAACAAAAAAAAAGAAATAAGGAGGGAGAAGATTAAATATAAGGGTAAGCTAGCCTTCCTAAGGGAAGACTGTAAGAGTTTCTTTAGATGTATAAAGAGCAAAAGAGAGGCAAAAGTGAATATTTGGCCACTGGAGAGAAAGCAGTAGGGAACAAGGAAACGGCTGAGGAACTGAAAAATTACTTCAAGTCAGTCTTCATGATGGAAGACACAAGTATCTATACAAGGTTTTCAAGAAAAACAAATACCCAATACACAATCCACCAGTACCTCAGAAATAAACCCAAACAAGCACATACAACACAACCAAAAACTATAGCCACATTACCTTACATCAAAGACATATCAGAAATGACTTCCAGACTACTAAGACCCCTTGGCATCATGGTAACCCACAAACCTACTGACACACTTAAACAGCAACTAATGAAACTAAAGGATCCATTAGACAGTACCAGTAAATCTAATGTTATTTACAAGATACCATCTTGTAAAAAATACTACATCAGACAAACAAACAGGAAACTTGCCACCAGGATACACGAACACCAAGTAGCCACCAAAAGGCATGACCCACTATCACTAGTTTCCATACATACAGACAAAGAAGGATACCATTTTGACTGGGACAACACACACATCCTAGGACAGGTGAAAAAGGCACACGCGAGAATTCTTCAAGGCATGGCATTCTAACCAGAACTCCATCAATAAACACATTCATTTAGAACCTATCTACCTTTCCTTGAAAAAAAGAACCGGAAATGACGTCACCCACATTAAGAAACCAAGACCTATAAACAGAGAGGCAGGACATACCACCAGCGCTTCACTGGAGACTCTCACTGATGATGTTACCTAGTATGGTGACAAAACATCTGAAAACAAATCTTCCAGCTCAGTAAGTCAACTTAAAAACTTATCATCAACCTGAGCTACAAATCTTCTCAAAAATCATTAACGCAAGTAATATCCCAAAAATTCAAGAGAGTAAGGGGACAGAGCTGAGTATGGTGGCCATCACCAAGGAGAAGGTGCTAGAAAAACTGAATGGTCTGAAGGTGGATAAATCACCTGGACTATACCCCAAAGTTCTACGGGAGATTGCTGAGGAGGTAGCAGAGGCATTAGTGGTGACCTTTCAGGAATCTCTAGAATCAAGGAGGGTCCCAGAGGACTGGAAAATAGCTAACATGACAGCCTTGTTTAAAAAGCGAATAAGGTAAAAGACAGAAAATTACAGAACAATTAGCATAACCTCGGTTGTGGGTAAGACCCAGGAATCCATTGTGAATAATAAGATTTCTGAATACTTGAAGGTGTATGGTGAAATCAGCAAAGTTTTCATGACAAGTTTCATCAAGGGGAGGTCATGCCTGACAAATCTGCTAAATTCTTTGAGGAAGTAACGAGCAGATTAGACCAATGAAAGCCAATGATTGTCATCTATCTGGACTTCAAGAAGGCCTTTGACAAAATGCCATACAGGAGACAGATAAGATAAGGGTCCATGGTGCTAGAGGCAAGGTGCTAGCATGGATAGACGCTTTGCTGCCTGGCATAAAGCACAGAGTGGGGATAAAAGGGTCCTTCTCAGGGTAGCAGCCGGTGACAAGTGATGATCTGTAAGGTTCAGTGTTGGGACCACAACTTTTCACTTTATACATTAATGATATAGATAAAGGAACTCAGAGCATTCTGGCTAAGTCTGCAGATCATGTAAAGATAGATCGAGGGACAAGTAGCATTGAGGAAGCGGGGAAGCTGCAGAAGGATTTGGACAAGTTAGGAGAGTGGGCAAAGAAGTGGCAGATGGAATACAATGTGGGAAAGTGTGAGGTCATTAGTAGGAAGAATAGAGGCATGGACTATTTTCTAAATAGAGAGAAAATTCAGAAGTCTGAAATGCAAAGAGACTTGGGAGTTCTAGTTCAGGATTCTCTCAAGGTAAGCTTGCAGATTGAGTCAGTGGTTAGGAAGGCTAATGCAATAATGGCATTTATTTTGAGAGGACTTGAATGTAAAAGCAGGATGCACTTCTGAGGCTCTATAAGGTTCTGGTCAGATCACATTTGAAATTTTGGGCCCCATACCTCAGGAAGGATGTACTGACCCTGGAACGTGTTCAGAGGAGGTTCATGAGAATGGTCCCAGGAATGAAAGCTTAACATATGAACAACTTTTGAGGACTCTGGGTCTATAATTCAATGGACTTTAGAAGGATGAGGGGGATCTAATTGAAACATACAGAATATACTGAATGACCTAGACAGAGTAGGTTTTGGGAAAATGCTTCCTTTGGTAGGAGAGACTGGAACCTGCGGGCACAACCTAAGAATAAAGGGAAGACCCTTTCAGGACGGAGATAAGGAGAAATTTCTCCAGCCAGAGATTGCTGAATCTATGGAATTCATTGCCTCAAAAGGAGGCCAGGTCATTGAGTATGTTTAAGACTGAGATAGATAGGTTATTGAGTATCAAAGGACAGAACGTGGAACATATAACATTATAGCACATACAGGCCCTTCAGACCTCAATGTTGTGCCAACCTTTTATCTTACTCTAAGGGTTATGGGGAGAAAGCAGAAGAATTGGGTTGAGAAACCTATCAGCCATGATTGAATGGCAGAGCAGACTCGATGGGCTGAATGGCCGAATTTCTGTTCCTCTGTCTTATGATCTTATGGGTACAGGTTCATAGCTCCTTGAAAGTAGTCATAGGTAGACAGCATGGGTGAAGAAGGCTTTCAGCATGCTTGCTTTCATTGGTCAGAGCACTGAGTATAGGAGCTGGGGCAGCTTATTGCAGTTCTACAAGACATTAGTAAGGCCACATTTGGAGTACTATGTGCAGTTCTGGTTGCCCTACTATATAAAGGATATAATTAAAGTACAAAGAGTGCAGAGAAGATTTATTAGGATGCTATCTGCACTGGAAGGTTTGAATATATGGAAAGATGAATAAGCTGGGAAATTTTCCCTGGAGCGTAGGAGACGGAGGGGTGAGGCCTATAAAATCATGAGAGGCATAGATAAGGTAAATAGCAAATAGCTTTTCACCATGGTAGGGGAGTCTAAAGCTAGAGGGCACAGGTTTCGGGTGAGAGGGGAAAGATACAAAAGAGTCGAGAGGGGCTTTTTTTTCCACACAGAGGGTGGTGAGTGTCTGTAACGGGCTGCCAGAGGTAGTGCTGAAGGCGAATACAATTATGTCGTTTAAGAAACATTTAGACAGGGTTCCCCCTCCCGAGGGGTCTCGGATTGGCCCATAATTGTATATCAATGTTTATATCTGAGAGTTTTGTTTATTTTTGTAAACTTGTAAAAATGTTAAATTTCTAATAAAAATATCTATATAGAGAAAAAAAAAAAAAAAAGAAACATTTAGACAGGTACATGGATGGGATAGGAATGAAGATATAAGGACAAAACTCAGCCAAATCGAACTAGATTAACTGTGAAAACTGGGCAGCATGGACAAGTTGGGTCTAAGGGCCTATTTCCATGCTGTAAACTTCTATGACTCTAAGGAACATTCCAGAAAGAACTGAGAATCAAGATGTAAAAGAGGGAGATGTGATGAGCAATGAACCATAGGGATCAGCACCAAGCACTCAAGAGTTTTCAATGTAAATTAATGACTTGAATGAAGGAATGAAATGTATGGTTGCTAAACTTGCTCAAGATGCAAAGGTAGGGAGGAAACTAAGTCATGAATAGGATATGAGGAATGTACAGAAGTATATAAATAGGTAAAGTAAGTGAGAAAAACACAGACGGAGTGTAATGTAGAAAGATGTTAACTTGGAAATGTGTTGCTGGAAAAGCGCAGCAGGTCAGGCAGCATCCAGGGGCTGCGCTTTTCCAGCAACACATTTCCAGCTCTGATCTCCAGCATCTGCAGACCTCACTTTCTCCTCAAAGATGTTAACTTGTCCACTTTGGCAGGAAGAGCAGATAGAACAGCGTATTATTTAAAAATAGAAATTACTACCTGCACTGTCCAATGAATGCCACCAAATGGAAAGCACAACTTCAGTTCAATGGCAGTGAGGAGAAAATTGCCACAGTTTTTAAAGGTAAAAGTGAGAGAGTGGGACTTGGAACTTGGGAATGATAGAAATGGCAGAAAGCGAAGGAAGGACAGGGAACTGAGTACAGGTGTGCAGAATGCGAAAACAGGCAGGCCGGAAGAACCCAGCAAGAAATGTCAAACTGGAATGCACAGCACTAAACAAATATGTTGGCACCATTTTATAAATGCTGTTTAGCATTTATAAGACAGATAGCAAAAGTTTCCAAAATACAAAAACTGAAAAAAGAGTGGCTAAAGTAAACACTGGATTTTTAGAGGATGAGAAAGGGAATTTAGTCATGGGATATGAGGAAATGGTTGAGGCATTGAATAGGCATTTTGTGTCAGTCTTCGCAGTGGAGGACATGAATGACATACCAATAAATGACAAAGAGATGAAGGTAGGTGAGGACCTGGAAACAATCACTATCACGAAAGAGATAGTGTTGGGCAAACTAATGGAGCTAAGTCTCCTGGACCTGATCGAATGCATCTCAGGGTACTAAAAGAGATGGCAGAGGAAATAGCAAATATAATGCCACTGTTTTAAAAAAGGAGGTAAACCAAAGAAGAGGAATTATGGCTTAACTTCTGTAGTGCGGAAAATGCTTGCGTCTATTATCAAGGAACAAAATGGCAAGACATCTAGATAGAAATTGCCTCGTTGGGCAGACACAGCATAGGTTCATGAAGAGCAGGTCATGTTTAACTGATCTACTGGAATTCTATGAAGTCATTACGAGCAAGGTGAACAACGGATATCCAGCTGATGTGGTGTATCTAGATTTCCAAAAGGTATTCGATAAGGTGCTGCACAGAAAGCTACTGTATAGGATAAAGCTTCAAACCGTTACTGGCAATGTATAAGCATGAATAGAGGATTAGTTAACTAACAGGAAACAAAGAGTGGGGATAAATGAGTGATTTTCTGGTTGGCCATCAGTGACTAGTGGTGTGCCTCAGGGAGTAGTGTTGGGTCTGCAATTATTCACAATTTACTAGATGATTTAGAGTTGGGGACCACGTGTAGTGTGTCAAAGTTTGCAGATAACAGGAGCGGCACATTGGCTCAGTGGTTAGCACTGCTGCCTCAAAGTGCCAGGGACCTGGGTTCGATTCCAACCTCAGGCGACTGTGTGGAGTTTGCACATTCTCCCCGTTTCTGCGTGGGTTTCCTCCAGGTGTTCTGGTTTCCTCCCACAATCCAAAGATGTGCAGGTTAGGTGAATTGGTCATGCTAAATTGCCCGTAGAGTTAGGTGCATTAGTTAGGGGGAATGGGTCTGGGTGGGTTACTCTTCGGAGGGTCAGTGTGGACTAGTTGGGCCGAAGGGCCTGTTTCCACACTGCAAGTGATCTAATCTAACACTAAGATAAGTGGTAGAGCAAAGTGTCCAGAGGACTGAGAAACTTTGTGAAGGGACTTGGATAGTTTAAGTTAGTGGGCAAAGGTCTGGCAGATGGATTACAATGTTAATAAATGTGAATTCATCCATTTTGGGAAGAAAAACAGCAAAAAGGATTATTACATGAGTGGTAAAAAAATTGCAGCACGCTACATGGGTGTCTTTGTGTATGAATCACAGAAGGTTGGTCTGCAGGTGCAACAGGTAAATAAGGCGGCAAATGGAATTTTGTCCTTCATTGCTAAAGGGGATTGAGTTTAAAAGCAGGGGAGGTTATGTTGCAGCTGTACAGGCCACATCTGGAGCACTGCATGCAGTTTTAGTCTCCTTATTTGAGAAAGACACTAGAGGGGATGCAGAGGAGGTTCACAAGGTTGATTCTGGAGTTGAGGGGGTTGGTTTATGAGGAGAGACTGAGTAGACTGGGATTATATTCATTGGAATTTAGAAGAATGAATGGGGAATCTTATAGAAACATATAAAATTATGAAGAGAATAGATGAGACAGAAGTAGAGAGGATGTTTCCACTGGCGGGTGAAACTAGGACAAGAGGGCATAGCCTCATATTAGGGGGAACAGATTTAGGACTGAATTGAGGAGAACGTCTACACTCAGAGGGTTGTGAATCTATGGAATTCCCTGCCCAATGAAGTTGTTGAAGCTTCCTCAGCAAATGCTTTTAAAGCTTTGATAGATAATTGTTTGAACAGTAAAGGAATTAAGGATAGTAGTGAGGGAGGTGGGGGGAAACACACGAAGGGACAGATGACTAACTCCTGCTCATAGTTCTTATGTTAAAAGTGAAATATATTAACTAAGTCAACTTTAAAAGGCAACACTGTACAGTTTTGGTTTCTTTATTTAAGTAAGGATACAATTTTTGAGGGACTTTTTTTTCCTGAACCTTCGGAATTCTCTTCCCCAGAGAGCAGTGGAGGTAGAATATTTCTAAAGTAAAGACAGATAGATCTTAACTATTGAGGGAGCCAAATGTTACTGGGGAGGTAGGCATAAATGTGAGGGCACAATCAAATGAGTAAATGAGCTTACTGCATGGTGGAGCAGGCTTAAGGGGGAAATTGCTTTCCCCGATCCAAATTCATTTGTTAAGACATACTTTACCTCAGTACCTTAATGAATAATAAAAACCTCAGGTCATTGTATAATCCAGGAAATACACCTGCCAGTTTGAGGTTAGCAAAATTCCGCAAACAGCGATGCGATAACTACTGTTTTCTGTGATGTTAAGTATTAAGCTAAATATTGCCCAAGACTCCAAAACTACTTTCCCTGCTCTTCAAATTAGTGCCATTCAACATTCATCTAAACAGGCTAATATTTTAATTTCGCATCAAAATGACAACTGAAATCTCAATTTTAGCAGAGATTTATTAATGCACATGTTCCAAATAAGTGGGCTGCCCCATGTTGAAATAAATGAGGCAGATCTTGGTGAGTTAGCCTATAGAATGCACCTCACTAAATCTACATACCATACTTTGGGAGAACTACCCTATCTAATTTTCCTGCACTCCTGATTAGGGTGTGGCACAGATGTACTGTGTCACCACAGCAGCAAATCTGAGCAAACACTAGGTGTGTCAAACAAAGCCCCAATCCTACCTTTGCCTAATATCTGAACCAAACATGTGTAGTAGCAGCATCAGCAGCAGCTATTGAATTGGGTCATGAAGCTTGACCCATTTTTTGCTCCTCACTGTAGTAACTCAATAGCCTTGTCGGGAATAACCTCAAGCTGAGGGAGATCAGGCAACAAAAAAAGTAATGTTCACTAATTTAGACAGTAGTCAAAGTGACCACATTGCAGATATTGGGCTAACAACCTTATTGAAAGTGTCAAGATTCTTTGTGCACTTGACATGCGGAAAGGTTGTTTCCCCTTGTGGGAGGGTTTAGGACCAGGGCTATCATCTCAAAGTAAGGGGTCAAACATTTAAGACAGAGAAGAAGAGGAGTTTCTTTTCTGAGAGGGTGTTCAATATTTGTAATTCTTTACCACAGAGGGCTGTTGAGGCTGGGTCATTAGTATAATCAAGGCAGAGATAGACAGATTTTTAAAAAATGTTATGGAATGAAGGGGAAATGCAGGAAAGTTGAGTCAAGGAGTATCAGATCAGCCATTATCTCATTGAATGGCAGAGCTTCTAGTCTTGTAGTCTTATCACCTCTTTGTTCATGGCTATAAACAGTCCGAACATTTCCACCTATCCAATTTGCTAACCTGAGGTTGTTGCATACACCGTGGACCCTGTCATCTTTTTGTGAATTACATTACTTGCCACTTTCAATGTTCATAAATTCAATTCCACTAAATCTAAATAAGTGGCTGTTTTGGTGTAGTAATGTTGAATGCCCTGCAAGGGGAGCTATTGATTTATAGATTAAAAGCAGTTCTCAGTTGCTCTGCCAACAGGCTTCACACATCAATTATTTCTTCTCATCTGAGAGCCCAATTAAAATGAGATGTTTTGGTAATTCCTCATCAATCCATCCTGGAGACTGCACTGCCATAAGTGGCTGGGATTGATTTTTCAGATTTTTTTTTAAAATTGGAGTTGCTGCTGTAGTTATTGTCAAGAGTTCTTTTCGTGATAGTGCATTATGCTGCAAGTGCTGTTGCAACACATTGGACAACAGATTGTCATTCACTGGCCAACAAGTATTACACATACAGTGACTGAAAGTAACTGTTAAAGTAGACAAATTAGCCTATTTTGTCAGTGTTAAAAGTTTCTTTCCCTCTATCACCTTGCATTGTCTGTTCTACCACTAAGGAAATTATTGTTATATAATTGCAAGCAGAAAAGTTTCCACCATGGATAGAAATTGGGATTAGGTTGAACTCTAAATGGTTTCTCTCCACCTAGTCCAAGTTCAAAGGGTGAGGGATGTTAGTTCTGGTCTATTTCAGTACCCAATGTCGACATCATTAGCTTTTGACTTTTTTAAAATTCACTCATAGGATGGAAATATCAATGGCTGAACTATCATTTATTGCCTTTCCCTAGTTGCTGTTGAAAAGGTGGTGGTGAGCTGCCTTCCTGAAATGCTGCAGTCTATATGCTATTGATAGGCCCACAATGCTATTGGGAAGGAAATTCCAGAATTGTGATCCAGTGACAGGAGCTTTGGTGAATTTCAGCAGGGCATCATGTAGATGATACATATGACTGCTCCTGACTATCGGTGGTGGAGGTATTGAATATTTGTGGATAAGATGCCAATCAAGCAGCTGCATTTTAATGGATGGTATCAAAATCAAGTGTTGGACCTACACTCATTCGGGCAAGTGGGGAGTATTTCACCACACTCTTGACTTGGCCAGGCTTTGGGGAGTCAGGAGGCTGATTAATCATTGTAGTATTCCAAGCTTTTGACTTACTCTTGTAGCTATTGATCCATTTGTTTGGGATTGCTTCGTCCAGTCTCTCTCCTGCTATTAGTGCTGTTGCGTAGCTTCATCAGGATGACATTTCATGTTTTTTTTGTAATGCCTAATGCTGTTCTTGGCTTACACTTCTATAACCTTCATTGAACCTGGGTTGATTCTCTGACTTGATAGTAATGGTAAAATGAGGGAATATGTCAAGCCATGAGACTACAGATTGTGTTGGGAGTACAATTCTGCTGATGCTATTGGTCCATAAATGACAGATCTGCAGACACCGGTCCCGTACCCTAGAACAATGACAGACACACAAATGCAAGTGCCCCAGTGTTATTTTAACTGGCATATGGACACCAGTACTGTGTTATGCATGACACAACCACATACACCTGCACTGTACCCCAACATTATATACTGACAGATTCCCTCAGATGGCAGTATTTTATCTCAGTAATTTACAGGACCAGGCTTGCAGGCTCCAGTACTGTCTCCTAATACTATGTAGCGATAGACCCACATGAGTATTGCATTTCCATACAGACCTGCACCATCTGTACTCTGACTGTTATACAGTTGAAAATCTCTACCTAATGCAGGAACTACAGAATTTACAATTACATTGTTGAATAGTTCTCATAATTCAGTCAAGTACTGAAGTTAGGTAAATTTCTTCATCTTCACATTCTGATATATCAGGTTCAATGACAAAGACAATATATAAATTACATATGAAAGAAATGTCTATCATATATGTTACTTTTATTCATTCGTGGGACATAGACACTGGTCAAGCCAACTGTTATTGCCCATCCCTAATCAACTTTGAGAAGATGGTCTTGAGCCATTTCTTGAACAGTGCAGGAACCACGATATAGTTTCAGGATGTGTGTGTGTCTTGGAAGAGGACTTGTTGCAGTGTTATTATGCTGGGAGAAAGTGAGGACTGCAGATGCTGGAGATCAGAGTTGAGAGTCTGGTGCTGGAAAAGCACAGCAGGTCAGGCAGCATCCAAGGAGCAGAAGAATCGGCATTTCGGGCATAAGCCCTTCATCAAGTGGTAAAGGTCACAGGATTAGAAGGTGCTGTCAAAGGAGGCAGCAGTACATCATGTAGATGGTATACTGTGACATCCTGTCACTGTACATCAGTGGTGGAGGTAGGAAAGGATTGAGGCGGTAGATGGGATGCCAACTAAGCAGGCTGCTTTGTCCTGTATGGTGTCTCAAGTGTCACTGAAGCTGCACCATTCAAGTAAGTGGGGAATAATGCATCGCACTCCTGATTTGTTTCTTGTAGATGATATCCAGAGTGTGGTGCTGGAAAAGCACAGTAGGTCAGGCAGCATCCAAGAAGCAGGAGAATTGACTTTTCGGGCATAAGCCCTTCATAAGCCTCTACCTGTCCATCTTCCTTCCCACCTATCCGCTTCACTCTCCTCTTCGACCTATCACCATTACCCCTACCTTCATCTACCTATCGCACTCTCAGCTATCTTTCCCCCAGCTCCACTCCCTCCCATTTATCTCTCTATCCCCTTGGCTCACAGGCTTCATTCCTGATGAAGGACTAATGCCATGGTAAATGTGGAGCTACGAACTGGGAGTGGGTCGGTCTGGATTGGATGCTCTTCAAATGCCAAATGGCCTCAATCTGCACTGTAGGGGATTCTATGATCCACACATAAATACTTTTGAAAATGTGAATTTTCCCAAGTAGTGGAAAGCATTTCCACCAGAAAATACTACTGAAGATTGTGTAGCCTACAGCAGCACATACATTAGAATGGTCAGAATTTTCCCAATAGCAAACGTTTAAAAGCTCTTGAATGCATGGTCCAGCAGACCTCACAAAATAACATGGCCAAACCTTCAGTACCTATTATTTGTGCTGTGTATTTCACAAATAATGCTGATGATTCAAAATCTTGGGTGCCTCAAATATCTAAAATGTATTATTGTATGAGAACAGACCAACTCCATTAATATGAGTGCCACCACAGAACACAGATTTCACTTGTTCAGCATTCTCACTGGCATCAGTAAATGCTCCGAGTTACCTTGTGGGCTTAATTACTCTGACCTTCCCACAAGAACCATATAGAAGACTTACATTGGGATAGTACTCCATCACCAGCATATACTCTGTTCTGCCATCACTCGATATTCTTTCCTCGCCAACTATGAAGCGTGCTATGTTCTCATGCTCCATCAGCGGGAGCCTGTATATGTCTCTTTCATTGATGTAGTTCTGACGGTTTGAGGCACTGAAGATTTTCACAGCAACAGGGCGTTCATTCAATGACCCTTTATATACTGCACCATAGCGACCCCGCCCGATCACCTGGATATAAAAAAAATTGAACACTTATTACATTGTAATTTTCACTTCCTATTCAAACCCCATCTGAAATCTTTGCTGAAATATCATGTGGGAAAAAATTAATGTTTTGAATTCAAAAGAGACAATAACTAATGGCTAATTCATCAAAATGGCCAAATCTCACACATGTGCAGGTTACTAGATGATAGACATCACATCTGCACCAGATTTCTTCCCATTCACCAATCCTACCCCCTGAATTGTTTATAACATCAGGGCACAGTCAACTGATCTACTATTGGTGGGTTGTTTTCACTGCCAGCTCAAGTGACAACATGTGCCTTTGCTAATTTCTCAATAGCAACTTGCATTTAAGTGGTATCTTAAACTAGTAAAATATTCATGGGGCAGAGTGGGGGGTGGGGTGGGGGGAGTGGGGGTGCGAAGGGAGGCAAGAGTGAGGTTTATGGAGGAATTTACAAGAGCTCAGGCCTCAGGCAGCTGAAGGCACAGCCATCTAAAAATGGGGATGCACAAGGTGCCAAATTAGAAAGAGTGTAGTTTATCTGTACAGCTAGACATGTTTACAGAGAAAAAGAGGAACGAGAACAAATTGGTATTTGAAAACAAGAATTCTAATTTTAACTTTGAAATGTTGCTTAATTAGCAGAAACGTAACTTAGTGAGTAGAAGAGTGAATACGACTTGATGCAAGTTAGCTTCTGGCAGCAAAACTTTGCATGATCCTAAAGAGAGCAAAAGATGTCAAGGCAATGAGGGTTCATTAGAATAATCAAATCAAGAGACAGCTGGTCACAGATGATTTTCAGCAACAAATGAGCTGAGATAGGACAAAGTCAGGTAACATCAATATGTTTCAGTGACAGTACGGTTGTGGTTACAAGTTCATCTCAGAGGCAAATACCAGATTAGCAACCATCTAGTTCAGCTTTAGACAATAACTTGAAGGGAGATGGAGTTGGTTATAGCATGTGGTGGGGGCCAAATACAAAGGCTTTGACTGGACGAAATTTCTTCTCAACCAGTACTGAATGGGACAGGCATCCAGATGATTTACAGACAGTGGATCGGTAAATGGAGGTAGTGGTGTTGATGAACATGTGGATTCTGAAAGCAGTGTTTTGAAATCATGTTGCGAATGGGCAAAATGTAAATGACAAATGGAAAGGGGAGTTCACCAAAATCAACAATCCTCTTGCAATGACTGAATAGAAAGGAATGAAAGCACATGAGTTCCATCCAACCAGCTAGATGGTAATAGAGGGGTACAAGTGAATAGTTGGGTCACCGGTGTCGAAGACTGCAGGTAGATTGTGATGGATGAGGAGGAGCAGTGTATCACAATCTCAGAGTATGTGACTTTGATGACAGTCATTTTTATAATGTAAAAAGGGCAGAAATCGTTGTAGAGCCCCAAAAGGGTTTGACACACATTTGAAAAGTACAAGACATTCAAGATCTGTGGAGAGGAAAGAGAGTTTGGGATGGTAGTTGGCAAAAGCAAAGTGGTCATGGATTTTGAGAAGGTGGCAGATTTTAACAAAGGGGAATAAGAGTTAGAGAGAAAATTGCTTAAAATATCAGGTAACGTGGGATTGAGAAAGAAACACAGAAACAAATTTCTGGAGAAACTCAGCAGGTCCTGCAGCACTTGTAGAGAAAGAAACAGAGTTAATGTTTCAAGTTCAGTGACCTGTGTTCAGAAACCAGGAAAGGAAATTGGGTGGTCAGCAGTTTAGGAGGTTTAGGTCAAGGGAATACAAGGTGGCACCTTAGACAAGGTGAGTTCAAAGACAGCATGAGGGGAAACAGGAAGCTAGACAAAAGTGCAAGTTCAGGAGGGCTCCGCTTTTCTCTTATCAATCAATGGACTACGCAACTAATTTGATTGGAACCCAGGAGCATGGCAATTAATCATAGCCACAATAGCATTCAGCTATCCATGCATGAAGCTGGAATCAAACTTGGTAGTTTATAACATGCATGCTTTTGGTCCATAAAAGACAGCTGCTTCTTTAGAACATATAGGAGCTAAAGTGGGATTTACATACCTCAAGCAATTTTAGACTGTCCAAGTCCAGGAATGATTCAGAAGGTGCAGCCTCCATCAGGTTCATGCTGTGAAGTCCATGCTTCCTGTCCCCTGGTTAAATAAGGATCAATGACGGCAAATAATGAACGCACCAACTTTACAGTTTCTGTATTCATTTAGTTTGTAAAATAAATGATGCAGAATAAGACACCATTTTAATAATATTCTGTATGACTACTATAGAGATTCTATATATGCAGCTGCACAGTTCGTGCTCTGTAAGGAATTCTTTGATTCAAATGTTGTTGGATCAGTAGGGATCAGAAGCACCAATTATTTCATATTAACACTGGGAACAATAAATTGATAACTGAGCTCTGAAATATAGAGCTGAAAAATGTGTTGCTGGAAAAGCGCAACAGGTCAGGCAGCATCCAAGGAGCAGGAGAATCGATGTTTCAGGCATAAGCCCTTCTTCAGGAATCCTGAAGAAGGGCTTATGCCCGAAACGTCAATTCTCCTGCTCCTTGGATGCTGCCTGACCTGTTGCGCTTTTCCAGCAATACATTTTTCAGCTCTGATCTCCAGCATCTGCAGTCCTCATTTTATCTATATTTCAGAGGAGAAAGTAAGAAATCTACTAATGATATCCATCTCAAGTTAACAACTCCAGTTAATTAATTTTAAAAATCCAAATAACTGCATATGGTGGAAATCAGAAACAAAAGTTGCTAGAAAAACTCAGCAGGTCTGGCAACTTCTGTGGAGAGAAAGCCTTCTTCAGAACAGCTTTGAATACTGCCAGATTCTGCCACACCTGCTCAGTTTATCCAGCAATTCCAATTTGATGAGGATGTTAATGTCTGGAAGAGGAATGCTTCCCATTTCACATATCCAGTATCAAAATTCCAAGAATATCACAGCACAGGTCAAATACAAAGGAAAGTTCCATCTACAATGACCCATCACACACTGGCACCGCAAAGGATACATGTAAGTGAAGCTCCTTTTCTAATGCCCTTCAAAGTGCCTCAGTCTCACAACCTCAGAACTGCAGGATCTATCACACCCATGTGATCTTTTCCATTTCCACATCCTCTCTGACTAACATTGCAAGTTAGTGTCAATTGGTACAGATTTGTAATAAGGGAGATTTACATTTTTCTCCAATCTAACTAGAAACTAAGTGGAAACTACCCATTGCTCAATTCATATTCAAGTCATATAGCTATCAGAAACATCACCAGGCTAAATGGGACTTCAACCAAAGTTCCAGAGGTGGAAAGCCAACATCAAACTACTGTCCATAACTTGGCAGCATTAGGGCTAAATTAGGAATCATAAGATACCTAAATGTGGGAAACTTGAAAATTGTTAGTGACTCTAAACCACTGCAGAAACATATCACTAGTAACAGTATTCTCAAACATACCAGAGAGTCAAGAATAATAATTAGAAAAAGCAATAAATTGCAAATGTTGAAAATATAAAAGTGTTCATCAGACTTATCCCAAACTCCTGCCAAAAAACCTTCTGTGCATTTTCGTCAGCTTCAGTTGGCACTGTCACTTTCAGTTGGCAGTGACAGAAAGCTCTGTCATCTGGAGCATCAGATGGCCTTATTGGACTAGTTTACATACATGGTCTAACTGGCTTCCTCCTGGCAAGCTGGCAGGCATCACTGATTCATCCAAGGTGGTAGTTCATACAGTCAGCTGTCCATCTGAAATAGTGTTGACCAAGTATTGTAGCATAGAGAGCATTCCAATGAGACCTGTTCATATATTCACCAACAAAAGCACTGGCTAGGTGTCTCCCCCATAGAATAGGGCTGTTAAGATCAATTGTCGTGGCCTTCCTTCTTCCATAGCCGAGATCAACATTCTTAATAAAGAATTACAGTTTTTCTGTCTTTATTCTTTCATGGAATGTGGGTATCATTGGCAAGGCTTTTTTGTTGCCCATCCCAATTAGCCTTGAATTGAGAGATTTTTTAGGCCTTGTTCAGGGCGCAGTTAAGAATCAACAGACACATTATTGCCTGTCTGGAGTCACACATAGGGCAGACCAAGTAAGGATGGCAAATTTCCTTTACTGAAGAGCAAACTAGTAACAAACTGTATAGGTTTTTACAACAATGGGCGGCACGGTGGCACAATGGTTAGCACTGCTGCCTCACAGCGCCAGAGACCCGGGTTCAATTCCTGCCTCGGGCAACTGACTAAGTGGATTTTGCACGTTCTCCCCGTGTCTGCGTGGGTTTCCTCCAGGTGCTCCGGTTTCCTCCCACAGTCCAAAGATGTGCAGGTAAGGTGAAATGGCCATGCTAAATTGCCCGTAGTGTTAGGTAAGGGGTAGATATGGGGATATGGGTGGGTTGCGCTTCGGCGGGTCGGTGTGGACTTGTTGGGCTGAGGGGCCTGTTTCCACACTGTAATGTAATGTAAAAAAAAATGTAATCTAATCTAATCTAAATGGATGACAACTTCAGGAAGGTAAAAAAACTGCAGATACAGTCAGCTAGAAGGTTGTCTGGTAGGAGAAGTAGCCAAGTGTTGCAGAAGATTCCTGTGGCTATCCCCATCTCAAATACATGTGAGTTTTGGATGTTGTTGAAGGGGTGACCTCTCAGGTGAACAGAGCACTGATAGCCAGACTTCTAGTACTGTGACTGGCTCTACTGTAATGAGGGAAATGTCAGGTTCCAAGCAATCGATTATAATAAGGACTCTCTAGTTTGGGGCACAATAGAAGTTCTGCGGCTGTAAGCGAGACATAAGGACAGTATGTGTCCTCCTTGGTGGCAGGGTAAAGGTTGTCTCGGAGAGGGTGCACAATGTTCTGAAAGGGGAGAGTGACCAGTAGGAAGTTGTTGTACACACTGGTGCCAATAACGTAGGTAGGGAAGGGATTGAGGTCTGCAGAGAGAATACAGGAAACTAGGCAGTGGTTTAAAAGTAGGTCCTTGAGGGCAGTGATAACTGGACTACTTGTAATGCCACGTGCTAAGGAATGTAGGAACAGGAAGATAGAGCAGATGAATGTGAGGCTAAGGGGACGTTGCAAGGGGCAAAGATTCACATTTTTGAACCAATGCGATCTCTTCAGGGTAGAGACTTGTATAAGAGGGACAGATTTTACCTGAATTGGAAGAGACCAATATCTTTGCTTGGAGATTTGCTAGTGCTACCAATAATAGTGAGAAAAAAGAAAAGGCTGAGGCTGGTACAGGAGGTAAGGGGAGCAAGTCAAACAGTCAAGACAGACTTCAGCTTGGCAGACAACAAGGAAAGACTGATGAATTAAACTGCATTTACATAAATGCAAGAGGTCTGACACATAAAGCAAATGCACTTTTTAAAAATTGATTTATGGGATGTGGGCTAGCCAGCATTTATTGCCTGTCCCTGGTTACCCTTCAGAAGGTGGTAATGAGGTGTCCTCTTGAACTGCTGTAATCTACTTGCTGTGGGTTCACCCACAATGCATTTAGGGTGGGAATTCCAGGATTTGACCCAATGACAGTGAAGGAACTGCGATGTATTTCCAAGTCAGAATGGTGACCGGCTTGATGGGGAACTTGAAAGTGGTTGTTTTCCCACTTATCTGCTGCGTTTGTCATTCTAGATCAAAGTGGCTGTGGGTTTTGACAGTGTTGTCTGAGGATCTATGGTGAATTTCTGCAGTACATCTCTTAGACAATGCATACTGGAGGGAGTGGATGCTTATGGATGTAGTACCAGTCAAAAGGCTGCTTTGTCCTGAATAGTGTCAAGCTTCTTGAATGTTGTTGGGGCTGTACTCATCCAGGCAAGTTGGAAGTATTCTATCACATTCCTGATTTGTGTCTTGTAGATGGTGGTCAGGCTATGTATGGGGAATCAGGAGGTGAGTTACTTGCCACAGTGCTTCTCGCCTCTGACCTGCTCTTGTAACCACAATGTTTATGTAGCGAGTCCAGTTGAGTTTTTGGTCAATGATAACCCCCAGAATATTGATTGTTGAGGATTCAATGATGATAATACCATTGGGTGGTGGTTAGATTGTCTCTTATTAATAATGGTCATCACCTGGTATTTGTGTGATGCGAATGTTACTTGCCACTTCTCAGCCCAAGCCTGGATATTGTCCAGATCTTGTTGCATTTGAACACTTCAGTACCTGAGGAGTCGCAAATGGTGGTGAACATTATGCAATCATTGGCAAACATTCTCACTTCTGAACTTATGATGGAGGGAAGGTTATTGATGAACCAGCTGATGCTGGTTGGGCCGAGGACCCTGAGGAACTCCTATAGAGATGTCCTGGAGCTGAGATGACTGACCTCCAACTACCATGACCATCTTCCTATGTGTCAGATATGACTCCAACCACCGGAGAGTTTTCCCCCTGATACCCATTGATTCCTATTTTGCTTGGGCTCCTTGATACCATACCAGGTCGAATGCAGACTTGTGTCAATGGCTGTCACTCTCAAATCACGTCTAGAATTCAGCTCTTTTGTCCAGGTTGAACTAAGGCTATAATGAGATCAGGAGCTGAGTGGCCCTGGTTAGGGCATGATTTGGAACATGGAACTAGTATATTATAGCTGTTACAGAAACATGGCTCAAGCCTGGACAGGACTGGCAGCTGAAAGTTCCGAGGTATAGATGCAATAGGAAGGATAGAAAGGGAGACATAAAAGGAGGGCGAATTGGTGTGTTTGGATAGGGAAAATATTCTGACTTTACTTAGGCAGAATATTCCTGGGAGATCATCCAGTGAGGTTATATTGGTGGAACCGAGAAGTAAGAAAGGGATGAACACTTTGCTGGGATCATTTCATAGGCTCCTCAATAGTCAACGGGAAACTGAGAAGTAAATATGTAAGAGGAATTTAGATATCTGTAAGAACAAAGGGTTATAATAATAGGGAATTTTAACTTTCTAAACATTTGCTGGGGCTTCAATGGGGAGGAATTTGTTAAATGTGTTCAAGAAAACTTTCATATTCAATATGTGGATGTACCAACAATAGAAGGAACAATACTTGATGGTGTTAAGACAGGAACTTACAAAGGTTGACGGGGGGGGAGGCTATTCAGACATGGGAACTTAAATGAGAAAACGAGAGTTCAGAGACAGCATGTTCCTATTAATGTGAAGGGCAAGGCTGGTAGGTGCAGGGAATGCAGGATGACTGGAGAAATTGAGACTCTGGTCAAGAAAAAGGAGGAGTCTTACGTTAGCTATAGACAGCTGGAATCAGGTGAATCCCTAGAGGAGTACAAGGGCAATAGGAATGTACTTAAAAGGGAAATCAGGAGGGGGACATGAGATAGCTTTGGCAAATAGAGTTAAAGAGAAACCAAAGAGATTTTAAGCACTTTAAGGGCAAAACAGTAACTGAGGAGAGAATATGGCCTCTTAAAGTTCAGCATGGAAGATTTATGTGTGGAACTACAGGCAATGGGTGAGATACTAAACAAATATTTCATGTCAGTATTTACTGTGGATAAGGACATGGAAGCGAGGGAACTTGGGGAAATAAACAGTGATGTCTTGAAAAGAGTTCATATTACAGAGGAGGTGGTGCTGGAGGTCTTAAAATACATAATAGGTAGATAAATACCCTGATCATAAATTTCCCAGAACTTTGTGGGAAACACGGTAAGAGGTGGCTGGACTCCTTGCTGCGATCCTTGTATCATCGATAGCCACAAGTAGGGTGCCAGAAGACGAGGTTGACTGAAGTGGTGCCATTATTTAAGAAAGGCTATAAGGAAAAGCCAGGAAACTATTGACCAGTGAGCCTTACATGAGTGGTGGGTAAGTTGGTAGTTGGGATTCTGAGGGATAGGATTTACATGCATTTGGAAAAGCAAGCACTGATTACGAATAGTCAACATGGATCTGTGCATGGGAAATCATGTCTCACTTACATGATTGAGTTTCTTGAAGAGGTGACAAAGAAGATAGACAAAGGCAGAGAGGTAGATATTATCTGCATGGGATTCAGCAAAGTGTTCGACAACACTTTGCATGGTAGATTGGCTATTAAGGGTAGATCACATGGGATCCAGGGAGAGCTCGCCAATTGGATACAAAATTGGCTTGAAGGTAGGAGTTAGAGGGTAGAGAGTGATGGTAGCTTTTCGAACTGGAGGCCTGTGACCAGTGGTGTACCATAAGGATTGTTGCTGGTTCCACTGCTTTTCGTCATTTATATAAATGATTTGGATGAGAAAATAGAAGGTATGGTTAGTAAGTTTGCAGAAGATACCAAAGTAGGTGCAGTGGGCACTGAAGAAGATTACAATAGGACTTTGATCAGATGGGCCAAGGGGCCGATGAATGGTGGATGAATTTAATTTAGATAAACGTGAGGTGTTGCATTTTGTTAAGACAAACCAGGGAAGGACTTCTACAGTTAATGGTAGAGCCCCGGGGAATGTTGCTGAATAAAGAGACACATTGAGGTGCAGGTGCACAGTTCCTTGAAAGTAGATGGGTGAAGATGGTGTTTGGCACACTTGCCTTCATTGGTCAGAACACTGAATATTGGAGTTGGGAATGACATGTTGCAGCTTTACGGGTGATTAGTGTGGCCACTTTTAGAATACTGCATACATTTCTGGTCGCCCTTCCAAGGAAAGGATATTTTGAAACTTGAGACGATGCAGAAAAGATTTACAAGCTTGTTGCCTGGACTGGAGGGTTTGAGTTACAAGAGGAGACTGAATAGGTGAGTACAATTATAACATTTAAAAGGCATGAGTATATGAAGGGTTGAGATGGATATGGGCCAAATGTTGGCTCATGGGACTAGGTCAGATTAGGATGTCTGCTCAGTGCAGACAAGTTGGACTGAAGGATCTGTTTGCATGCTATATGACTCTCTGATTCTGAGATTCTGTAACCAATGATAATTCTCATGGGCACCATAACTGAAACTAACTCTCAATTGCAGACATACTTATTGAATTCCATCAACTGCCATTGTGGGACTTGAACCTCTATGCATTCGTGTGAGCTTTTAGATTAGTCATCCAGTGATATTACCAAGTTACAACGTTCTTCACTGGTTCGTGCTGGTCCATGCTGCTTTTACAAACAGATTTCAGATATAATTGTGGGTATGCTCTCCGTGCTGGGAAGTTGATTTGCAGACATTTCGTCCCCTGTCTAGGTGACATATTCAGTGCTTTGGAGCCTCCTGTGAAACAGTGCTATATTGTCTCTTCTGGAATTTATTTGGTTTCATTCCTGCTGCTTCCAGTTGCCTTTTCTAATTGTTCGTTATAGTGGCCGGTATACTGCGTCTAGTCTATGCGCTTGTTGATGGAGTCTGTGGATGACTGCCATGCTTGGCTGTCCCCTGAAGAGCTTGTCCTATCATTGTTGTCGAATTTGTGGTCCTTGTCATCTGTTTGGCTACTAGGGACAGTTGGTAGTGGTGTTTAGTGGCTAGTTGGTATTCGTGGATATGGATTGCTAGTTGTTCTATATAGTGTTTCATGTAGTCTTTGCATTGAATCTTGTAAACTATATTAGTCTTACAAATGGTCTTTTGTTCTGGTCAGCTGTTGTCTGTGCGTGGCTGTCAGTTTATGGGCTGTAATTCCTAGGAATTCCTAGACAGCATCAAGAATATAAACATAGATGAGGACAAAGCAATGGTCTCATTTGATGTAATGGCACTGTTTACTGCAATTGACAAAACTCTAGCCAGAGAGACAACAGCCAACCTCCTGGACAAACAATACAGATGACATGACAGGGAACCTATCGACAAGGATGACATACTGAAACTACTAGACCTTTGCTTGATGACACACTGCACATTCATCACTCAGATATATGAGCAATCAATGGAATACCTATGGATTCACCCATCTTCGGGCTCATAGCAAAAGCAATGATGCAAAGATTGGAACAAACAGCTCCCTCACAAATCTGACCCAAAGTCTGTATCAGGTACATGGATGACACTTTTGTAATTATTAAGAGAACAGACATCGAGAACATACATCAGACTATCAACACCATGCTCACTGGGGTCAAATTTACGAGAGAGGAGGAAACCAACCACCAACTCCCATTCCTGGATGTGATGGTAGAAAGAACACAGAATCGTGAATGCACTGCAAGAGTGTCTAGAAAAGCAACACACATGGACCAGATCCTGAACTACAACAGCAACCATCTGAACACATACAAGGGAAGCTGCATTAGGACCCTATAGAAATGGGCTACAACACACTGTAGCATTCCGACATGCGAAGACAAGGCAACGACGACCTCCACAGAATCTTTACCAAGAGCGGATATCCCCACAACTTCATCTGCAGATGCCCAGCAGACAAACAATGAAACAAAGACATGCCACAACCCAACACACTAGCCATGCTATCTTAAATTAAAAAAAATCTCAGAACTACAGCCAGATTTCTCTGACTATTTGGAGTCATGACAGCCCATAAACCGACAGCCACGTCCAGACAATAACTCACCACAGGAAAAGACCCTATATCCATCATATGCAAGACTAACGTAATTTACAAGATACCATGCAAAACCTGAATGAAACAATAAATAGGACAAATAGGCGGAGAATTAGCAATCTGCATCCACGAACACCAACTAGCCACTAAACGTCATGACCAGCTGTCCCTGGTAGGCATACAAACAGATGACAAGGACCACAAATTCAACTGTGATTCGACAACGATCACAGGACAAGCTAAACAGAGAGCAAGAGAATTTCTAGAAGCATTGCAATCATCCACAGACTCCATCAACAAACACATAGATCTAGACCCAGTATACCGACCACTACAACAAACAACCAGAACCGGCAACAGGAAGCAGCGGCAATGAAACCAAATAAATTCCAGAAGACACATTACAGCAGTGCTTCACAGGAGCTCCAAAACATTGAAAATGTCACCTAGTCAGGGGAACAAAACGTCTACAAATCAACTTCCCAGCTCGGCGAACATACCCACAAGTACGGCAACCAGCACCCGAGCTACAAATCTTTACGCAAGCCTTGAATTTCAGATATAATGAATTAATGGCTTGGGTGGTGGTCTGTAGTGAGCATTCTTTGGCTTGCTCTCTTGAAAGCACAAGTATTTTTCACAATAATTGTGATCTGTGTGCTGTAGTACAATGGAAAAGGGCAAACATATAGGATTCTTGAGAGTAAATACGGAGAATGTGTTTTCCCTCTTGGAAGAGTCTAGGACCAGAGGCCACAATCTCAGAATAAAGGGACACCAATTTAAGACTGAGAAGAGGAGGAATTTCTTCTCTCAGAGGGTTTGAGAGTCTTTGGAACTTCTTGTCAAATACATAAGGACTCTGCCCCTCTACAGTGGGGGCAGAGTCCTTATGTATTTAAATTGGAGTATCCGTTCAGCCATGATCCTATTGACTGGCAGAGCAGGCTGGAGGGGTCGAACGGTTAGTTCCGTTCCTGTTCTTATGGTCTAACAATCTAAATGAGAGGAAAGGTCAGTCAACATGCAATGAATCTGTTGTGTCTTTATCGCATAGCACATGGTCCATAAAACAACATTTGGGAGATTTTGTGTCATGAAGGAGGTTTTGATGTACAGGAGATTCTGTTACCATACTCCTTACTTGGAAGGTTTGCAAGGACACTTGCACTACGGTGTTAGAACAAAGGGGCCCAAAACAATAATGCTATCTCTTAATTTTAGAACACAGAAGCTAATTAAGCAAAACAAGATGAACAGTGAGTTTACCAAAACAAAATTCAACTTGTCATTATCAATGTTTTTTAGAGTAATCCTAGGCACTAAGTGTCCCACAAAAATCGTGATCATCCACAAAATGATTCACTACAGTTTCTGAAGCGTCAGTTTTTAGTTACATGAACACTGGTCATCCACATTTATTTGAATGTATGGCAATGCAGATGCAGTAATTTAAAAGGGTGGACTTGTGTGTGACCTGCAAGGACACTTTCAGGTTGATAGTTCTTACATGAAACATTACTTGCCAAGCTGGGCCAAGTGATCATTTTTATTTGACTGTGGATGGCATCCCAACCAATGCACTTTAAAGCAAGGAGGAGTGGAGGCCTTTGCTGATTTTCTTGTACTCCTTCACCCAGGAACACTGAGACCAGGTGTAACAGCACAATTGAAAACTGGTGGCTGCTGAATAGTGATCTAGACAACAAGTGAAAAATATAGATAAATCTGAAATAAACTCTGCTGGCATTTTCGGGAGCCATTAGAACTCAGATTAAATTAAAACTTTAAAGTCCCTTTGTTTATTTTATATGTTTTGAATTAGCTAACCTCGAGATCATCAAATTCTGGCTTTTGTAACAATCACATAGGCAGATACACACTCCTGACCCCTATCCAGTGACTACTGAGCATGCAGATTCCTACTTCTGATCATCATCTAGTGCTCCTGAATATTAATCAATGGTAATACAGGTATATGTAAGCTTGATCATCTTATACTGAGTTCTGCATGCATGTATGTCAAATAAGCAGAGGATAAGGACTGGCTGTATTGTTCTCACTTCTGAGTGGGTCTCACTAGCTAGATAGTGCATGAAGAATAGCCAACCGGAGATGAAGAGATGATCACTTTGATGAAGAGATGATCACTTTCCATTGACGAGTAACAGCCACAAAGTATCAAATTAGAAACAAGGAGAAAGGTTTCCAGGAAAAAAAGGTTACTTCCATCCATTTTATGCTAAGTATTGCCTGAATTCATTTCGAAACTATAACAAATAAATCTCAATCCTTTCATGGCTCGTGTTCAAATTCAGTAAAATAGATTTAACTCCGTTTAAATGGATATGATGAAAATTCATGTTAATACCGGAGATTTCCTTTACAAACATGTATTTGGAATTGGCTTTAACGTACCCTAATAATTGCTGTGCAACCAAACAGATGTAACTTGAATCTTCCTCACCTCCGATTTTGGCTCTTCCCAGACCAAACTTTGTCGTGACAATTTTCACTCTCTCCTTTCTTTCCACTTTTTTTTCTCCTTGTCTCCTGTAGACACCTCTCTCCTATACTCACACCTCCTTCCACTTCTCCCCTCTCAAGTACTATGCCCTCTGAAATTCCTATCCTTATTCCCATACTAAGTGGATAAGGTGGTAAAGAAAGTGTATGGCATGCTTGCCTTCATTGGTCAGGGCATTGACTATACAAGTCACTTTACAGCTGTGCAACCTGGTGTTGTGTGTATAAAGCTTCAGTTAGGCCACATTTGGAGTAGTAGTGTGCAGTTCTGGTCACCACACTTTAGGAAGGATGTGGAGGCTTTGGAGAGGGTGCATAAGAGGTTACCAGGATGTTGCATGGATTGGGGAGCAAGGCAGAGAGTGAGAGAATGCAAGAGAGAAAGAACACACAAGAGAGTGACGGGGCGAGACAGAATGACAGCGTGATTCTGAGTATGAGATTACGAGTTAGAGAGTGCATGAGAGAGAATGCAAAACATAGAGACAGTAAAATGCAGAAACTGAGTGAAATACAGAGAGTGCAATACAGACAGAGGCAGAGAAAAGGAGTGCGAGTGAAAGAATTTTGAACCTTCTCTAAATTATGACGGCATATTATTTGCTGACACTCACCTGCGAGCATTCTATACCCAAAGAAGAAAGCTGCAATCAGAACAGCTACAACTGATACCGATGCCAATGCAATTACAATTGTCTCCTCCTTATAGTGTGGTCTCCAAGTACCTAGAACACAGAAAGATAAATTGTGGTGTTTTAATGCACTTTAATCATTTTATTGCTACCAATTTACTACATACAATAAATGTAACAAAATGAAAGAAAGAAATATATTTGTAAAACATCTTATTAATAGCTCTCAAATAGCCCAAAATACTTCACACATCATGAACCACACTGAGCTCTGATATTACAATCGTTAGCACAGTAGACATTTTCACATCATTACAGCCCACTAACAGCAGTAAAGAAATTAATTGTTTTTGGTGCTGTTTATTGAGTCAGGAATATTCTCCAGGAAACATGGAAGTTGCTTGCTCTCTTCTGAATTGTGCCCTAGGTTCTTTGATTCCCATTGAACTATTAAAATTAGCAATGGGACAAGTTTCCAAAGAACTTCAACTTGTGCTCTTCAGCCACTGCAGCACACCAACTAAGGGCTACTGACTGATTCAAACTGGCTTGTGTTTGACTAATTGATTATAATAAATCTTCTCCCACCCAGCTTTCATCCTGTATTTCAACACAGTGGCTCAGTGGTTAGCACTGTTGCCTCTCAATGCCAGGAACCAATGGTTCAATTCCAGCACATTTTCCCAGTGTCTGCTTCGGTTTTCTCCGGTTGCTCTGGTTTCCTCCCACAGTCCAAAAATGAGCAGCTTAGATGAATTGACCATGCTAAATTACCCATACTGCTCAGGGATGTGTAGGTTAGGTGCATTAGTCAGGGGAAACACAGAGTAAAAGTGTAGGGGAATGGGTCTCCATGAGTTACTCTTCGGAGGGTCAATGTGAACTTGTTGGGCCAAATGACCTGTTTCCACACTGTCGGGATTCTATGATTCTATTACATAGCTCAAGTGTTCACATTAAACATACCAAAGATATAGAAAAATTGAGTGTATAAACTAATCTATGTGTTCAATGAAATAGTTAAAACCAATATCAAAAGATTCTCTGGAGGTGCACTTTGTAATGAATGGGTTTGTCTGAGCAGCAGTGGATGCAACTACTGGCCATCTCATGACTGAACACTGAAGAAGGAGAGCAAACTTGAGTATTTCATATAGTGGAGGTGAAGTATATCGCTGGTAACAATGTATGAGAAAAGAATTGCATCAAATCAAGGCAACTTAATGTAAAGCTGCCAGGAACTAAACTTGGGGTGCTATTTTACGTTTTTTACTTGTCAGTGCCTTTAATCATCTGAATCTGTAGTTTCAAAGGAAGGCACAAGAAAAATTAGTTACTACTCTCAATTCTCTGCACTGGGATTTGAAGGAACAACTTTTTGAATAAGGATGATGGCTGCTACCATTGAGATCTAAAGGATAGAGCAAGATGAGATGATCAATAACTTTGAGGTCCTGTGGGTAACTGCCTCGATTCAATTATTTATGTGAACTCAAGCTGATGATTTGTCTTCTTAAGCGAGTTGCATTACCTCCTACTGATATAAAAGGAAAATACTGCAGATGCTGGAAGTCTGAAATAAAAACAGAAAATGCTGGAGAAATTCAGCAGTTCTGGCAGCCTCTGTGGAGACAGAAATGCTTCAAATTTAGTATGATTTTTCTTTCAGTGCAATGCGAGAAAAATGTTTTCACACAGCAAGTAGCTTGCGTATAGAATGCAGTGCCTGGAAATGTGGAGGAGCATGATCAAAAGAGGCATTCAAGAGGGCATTGAATTATCACATGGATAGAAATTGCTGCTAATTGGAACCATTAGTGGCTGCTAATGGATTGTTTGTGATAACAACCCATGAAATGACAAGGCCTGGCGTGTGGAGATTGGGCTAAGGACATGGCAGAAGGTGCTCACATCCAAACCACTTATATAAATGACGAAATATAGTGGACCTAGCACCGATCCTTCTGGCACTCCACAGGTTTCCAGTCTGAAAAGCAACCCTCCACCACCATGCTCTGCCTTCTACCTTTGAGCTAGTTCTGTATCCCAATGGCTAGTTCGCCCTATATTCTGTGAGATCTAACCTTGCTAACCAGTCTACCATAAGAAACCTTGTTGAACACCTTACTGAAGTCTATATTGATCACATTCACTGCAAATCCCCTCATCAATTCGATTTGTCACTTCTTCAAAAAACTCCAGCAAGTTAGTGAGGCATGATTTCCCAGGCACAAAGCCATGTTGACTATCTTCAAACAGTCCTTGCTTTTCCAAATACATGTAAATCCTGCCCTCAGGATTATCTCCAACAACTTGACCACCACCGATGTCAGGCTTACCAGTCTATAGTTCCCTGGCTTTTCCTTACCACCTTTCTTAAATAGCCAACCTCCAGTCTTCCAGCACCTCACCTATCGATGACACAAATATCTCAGCAAGGGGCCCAGCTTCCCAAAGAGCTCGAGGGTATACTTGATCAGGTCCTGGGGATTTATCCTTTATGCATTTTAAGACATCCAGCCTCCTCTGTAATGTGGGCATTTTTCCAGATCTCACCATCCATTTCCCCACATTTTGGCTTTCATTAACAGGGTGATCAAGTTTGAGAGCCATGAGGTTTTACTGCAGCTCTGTCAAACCCTGGTTAGACCACACTTGGAATATTGTGTCCATTCTGGTTGCCTCATTACACAAAGGATGTAGATGCTTTAGAGAAGGTGCAGAGGAGATTTACCAGGATGCTGCCTGGATTGCAGGGTTTGTCTTATGGAGAGAGGTTAAGTGATCTAGGGCTTTTCGTACTGGTGACTTGACAGGGGCGTACAAGGTAATGAGAGGCACAGATAGAGTAGATAGCCAGAGGCTTTTCCCCAGAGCAGAAATGGCTGTCACAAGGGGTCATAATTTTAAGATATTTGGAGGAAGATATAAGGGAAATGTCAGAGAAAAGTTCTTTATGCAGAGAGTGATGGGTGTGTGGAATGCACTGCCAGCAATGGTAGTAGAGTCAAAGACATTAGGGACATTTAAGCGACTGCTGGGCAAGCACATGGATGGCAGTAAATTGAGGGGTGTGTAGGTTAGGTTGATCTTAGATTAAGATAAATGCTCAGCATAACAATGAAGGATTTATACGCTGCTGTACTGTTCTCTGTTCTATTCTATATCTTCCACGCCCTTTTTTACAGTAAACGCTGATGCAAAATACTTGTTTAGTATCTTCTCCATCTCTTGCAGTAGGCTGCCTTACTGATCTTTGAAGTGCCCTATTCTCTCCCTAGTTACCCTTTTGTCCTAGTGTATTTATAAAGTCAATTTGGATTCTCCTTAACCCTATGCCAAACAAAAATGTCACAGAAGGAAGAGCAAGAATCTAACTACTTTCCTACGCTATTCACTGGCATGACCATCAGCCAGTATGTTATCATTAACATCTCCGGGATCATCATTGATAAGAATCTTAACTGGACCAGGTAAATAACTACCACTGCACTAAGAGAGGCCAGAGGTTGAGCATTCTAAATCAAATTATTCAATTTTGACTCCTCAAATACATTCCAACACTGACAAAGCATAAGTCAGGGGCATAATAGAATACTGTCCATTTGCCTGGATTGGTGGAGCAAAAACTGCCCTAAAGTAGTAGTTCAGTTGGCTGGATAGCTGATTTGAGATGCAGATTGATGCCAACTGTTTCAATTCCTATACTTTCATCATGAAAACGTCACATTCTGAACCCTACTTTTTGTGTCAGGCAAGGTAACCCTCAAGTTAAACTAATCAGTTTTCTCTCTCTCTAATGAGAGCAGCCCATGGTCCTCTGGGACTATGGCAACTTCCACTTCACTTCAACACTATCCTAGACAAAGTACTTGTTTATCAGCAAGTACAGTGACATAAACATTCACTTCCTCCACCATCAATGCGTACAATCTACAGGATGTACTGCATCAATCTATCAAGGTTTCTTCAGCAGCACTTCCCAACTCCACACCCTCCAATACTTGAAAGAACAATTTAAAGGCACTAAGGAAATGCCACAATCAGCAAGTTCCCCTCCAAATTTCACACCATTTTGACTTGAATCATATGTTACTATTCCTTCATTGTTGTTGATCAAAATCCTGAAACACCTCAAATAAAAGCATTATGAAAGCATTTTCACCATCTGAACTGCAGAGATCCAAGGCAACTTGGATCAGCGTCTTCTCAAGAACAATTAGGAATGGACAATAAATTCCAGAGGTGTCAAACATTGGTTCATAAGGTGTGAAAACAATTTGCACACAAGGTCCCACAGCCACCTCTTTTCTAGTGTTGATCGAGGGATAAATATTGCCTGGGACTCTGGGAGAATTTTCCTGCTCTACTTCAAATTCAACTGAGTGACTACCTCAAGGTTTCATCCAAAAACAGCTTCTCTGGCCCTGCAGCATTCCCTCATTGGTGCACTACAGTAGCATCCTAGATTATGCGTGCAAGTCTGTGGATTGGGGCGAGAGCCCATGACCTCCTGACTCAGAAATAAGAGAGCTTTCACTAAGTCAAGGCTATCAGTAAATTCTGAATTTAGGTGTGTGACCAGGATTACATCAGAAGTATTGGAAAATTCCGAGAATAGCCCTTATACTAAACATTAGGGTCGGGTAACCTGGTATTTTCTGGTCAGGTTGCTTTGAAGGCTCTCAGTGGAGGTACATCAGGGCTGAGAAGCAGAATATTTTGCTTAACTACTGGTCAACTTGATTTCAACAAGAGACTGAACATGATTAGAGTAAGAAAGGTGAGTCTATTAATCTACTTCATGACCTTGACTGCATACTCTCTGCAGCAGTGACAAAATATACTCAATGATAACTAGAGACATGGCAGAATATCAGTGATATCTTATATTTTATTCAATGTCCAAGTGCTCCACAAAACCTTGCAACAACTTGTGCTATACAAGGTGATAATTATCATTAGCTGAAAATGTGTTGCTGGAGAAGCGCAGCAGGTCAGGCAGCATCCAGGGAACAGGAGAATCGACGTTTCAGGCATAAGCCCTTTCCTCATTCCTGAAGAAGGGCTTATGCCCGGAACGTCGATTCTCCTGTTCCCTGGATGCTGCCTGACCTGCTGCGCTTCTCCAGCAACACATTTTCAGCTCTGATCTCCAGCATCTGCAGACCTCACTTTCTTCTCGATAATTATCATTAGCAGAGATTTGTATAAAGTCAACTCCTGGTCAACTTCATAGATCCAATTGACTTTTATAGACTATTGTATGCAAGGACAGGTAATTATCCATATTCACTGATAGACATACCACCAACAACTTTCCTCTGATTTCACCAGTCAGTCAGCCATAGTTTGGCTAAATTAATACACTGAAGGCAAATAAGGACAGTGTACAGAACAATCCAAAGCTGATCCTTGACCTATGAATAACAATGATTCCCAGGTCATCACAATATAAGGACCAATTTCCTGACATTAGCCGTAAACATGTCTTGCAGCAGTGTGAACTTGTGTTCTCTACAACAGTTTGGGAGAACTCTGCATCCTATCTTTATATGACTTCAGATAGTCAAAATAAATGGGAATTTTTTTGAGCTAGCTAAATGTTTATGGGATCATCTGTACAAAAAAATAGGCCAATGCATATTGCAACCAACTTAGCTTGTGTTTGTGGGAGCCAGCTAGCTTGGTATTAGATAGAATGGGGCCTTAATTTGTATTTAGTCAGTTGACAGTTCTCCAGACCACAGAAGCACTATAATTACTCCACCATACCTTAGGAAAGGGAGGGAAGAATAAAAAATTGAAGGTCATTGTTTCTGTTCATTATACAGTGAGCACTGCAAGAAAGTTAATTTTTGACAGTGCACTTCACCTGATGACTGAACAGCATGCCAACAAGGATGAAATTGGTTCATACATGAAGAATGAGTACTTACAGGAATATTAGGTGCTATATTGGAAACCATACCCCTCAACGCTAAGTGCTTTAACATAGTGAAGGGAGAGGTAAAGCAAAGTAAATGATAAAAATACACATGTAAAATGGTGAGGCAGTAAAAAGCTAGACTTTTGTGCTTAATAAATCTCTTTTATGTGGCTATGCAACAGCTGTCATTTCCTGGTCATGGGAGTATGGGTGTTTCGGGTCACTGCATGTAGTTCAGACTATGACTTCAGTGTTTGGGAATGATCTTTCTTATTGAAGAAATGATGGCCACCTAACACAATGATATACTGCAGCACTCCACAAAATTAATTACTGATTCGAAGTTGAGTGTATATATAAACTGGCCAAGCTAAATCTTTCATCACAAATCTCTAAACGTGACATAATACTATACTGTACCATTTGCCATTCCTTTTTTGAAATACTAAGATAGCTTTCCACTTATTTACTGAGTTTTAATTGAGCTCATTTCAACCTTGTTTTAGATTGTTCATGCTCAAGCAGCTCTAGTGATTTAGTTATGGAGAATGGCAAGTCCCAGGCTCCCAAGCATATCATTAAACCATAGTAACCAATAAGATCACAAGTTTCATTGAGAATCTGTGCTGATTTCGACCAGATAAGAATTAAAGGCAGTTTGAAGACCTAGACAAACAGTCAGGCAAGATTGATCACAATCTCCATGCCTTGGTGTGGGACAATAAGCTTGATTAGAATTCCTTGAGGAACAGCCCTTAGGGCAGGGATCGATCTTCTTCCATCAGAACTGCACCATAATATTAACTGACATTACTGTACCAATGAGTACTGAAACTATTACACTGCTGTAACAGTGCAAACGAGACTGCACCCACCAGTACGGTACCCATATTATACTATTGCATCCCAGTCCTCCAGAAGCTTGCATTCAAAATTTCATGCATAATAAATGGTCACATAGAGAAAAACGTATAGAAGACAGTCAGTGGGCTGCAAGCTTGGCAAATGGCAGTACCTGAGGTGAGGATAGGGCAATGCACAACAGTCAGTAGATACAGGAGAGATAGTGAGAAAATTGGAAACAAAATATTCAAAAAGGAATCTTCATTTACATGGCTGCAATAAATCAATACCAATGCTGGGCATGCTCATAGTCAAGGGATTTCAGGCTCTTTATCATTGATTTCCACCTGATAAATATAAATAATTCCCAGGTTTTTCCTGCCATGTGAACCATCTCATCAACAAATTGATGGAAGGAGTTTTCCACGTAAAAGGAACAAAGATGAGCAGTGGAATTCTCCAGAGTGTCCAGATTAATATTATTACTCTAGTATATTAGTAAACAAGTTATCTGATCATTAGTACAAGTGCTAATTGTGGTATTTTGGTGGGATGAATGAGCTGTGCAAATGATTCTTATATTACTAAAATGGCCACATTTCAATAGTACTTTATTAGCTGTAAAGAATGTTGGGATGTCCTGTGGTAATGAAATGCAAGATTGTTTTCTCTTTCCCATGGATGTAAATGAGTAATAGTTAATGCATCTGAGTTAACCTTGTGAATAAAAAATAATTTGATCTCCCTAAGTTTTAAAAATACATTTTGCGCAATCAACCTGAATGGGAAATTAATTGATCTGCTGGCATTCTATATCAATTG
Organism: Chiloscyllium plagiosum; assembly: GCF_004010195.1. NCBI lineage: Eukaryota > Metazoa > Chordata > Chondrichthyes > Orectolobiformes > Hemiscylliidae > Chiloscyllium > Chiloscyllium plagiosum. The sequence continues at coordinate 32,982,495 of NC_057716.1, read as the reverse complement.
TTTCACTGAAAAGTGATTGGCTATACAAGCATCAGTCTCAGTTCATAATTCTTGAGGGGGGTATGTAAAGAAACATGAAATGAACTATTTACTTTCTTCAAAGTTAATACCTGATTACAGTACATTAACTAAAAAAAATTGGGTGGGAAATACATTTGTTGTGGTATTCAATACATAGCAAATGAACAGCTCTCACCTGCACACTTTTCCACCCTGCCTCCCTAGTCATTTTCACCACTTTAAACAAGTTCACTAGAACCTAAAAAGACTGCTTTGAAAACATAAATGGCTTAAATAACACACTAAAAAAATTCAGAACTTCCTGCCTGCTGATCAGATGAATTGCATGCCTGCTTGATCGGGCCAAGGGTTATGTTTACAAATCGTGGAGCCAGACCAGTCTCAAGCCTGGAGGCACACTGTCTGTTCCCAGCTACTGTTTCGCTCCTTCTGGCAAGCTCTTCCACCAAACAGCGTCAACAACATTGAAAATGCATTTTCATTCATGCAGAGAGACCAGCCCAGAATTAAAAACACTGAAAGAGGTCAGAGAACTATCCATTGAAATTGCTGCATACGCAGCCAATTTAAGTATACACTGATCTCATGAGATACAAAATAGGCAAGTCACAGTTTCAACCTGCAACAGACAGCAGAACTGAAATGAAAACATAGTTTTTAAGAAACACATTGGATTTGACAGCTTCTGTGGAGAAAATATTTGGGTGGAATCTTATAAGGCCCTGAACAACATGAGCTCAGACAAGAAATCTGGGAGAATTGGCTGAGAAGTTCAGCAAGGTCTTTTTCAATGTCAGGAGCAACAAGTCACATTTCCCAACACAGTTTGGGTGTCAAGGCATAATTCTCTCTAGGGAGTGGCAAGATGCCTATTATCAGTGATTATTGCTTCATTAACACCAAATTTGACCTTGTGGATATGCAAGTTCATTTTCTGCCACACATCAGATAGTAATTAGACACCAAAAATGCTCAACATGAAAGTCAGTGGGTACCTCGCGACTCAAGTTCACTGCTTGCTCCTCAGACTGCTATCTTGGACACTTGGCACCCACATCTTAGGGCATGCTCCATGGGTACTGAACGCACACATCCCACATCCATGTACCTTGGCTTACAACACACAGCAGCATCTTCACACTATCGTGGTGCATCTCTAATTCATTTACAACATGGTTCTGCACTTTGAAATGCACTGATACCTCTTATTGCTATGCTGCTGCAGGGACATTTTGCATTCATGGTCATGGGTTAGACCAGGCTATGTCACAGGGTACTCCCTTGCTCTGCTAGTGCTTGCACATTTTGCACCGACCTGGATGCTCACAAAAGTCTGCCTTTTAGCCCAAAGTCAGACAGTTTCTCTGGGTTGTTAGCCATCACCAGTCAAGGGGGTGGATATGTCGCTGCATGCCCACCATGTTACACCTGCACCTTGTGCTAGCAGCGCATACAGCAGACGCATTGAATGTACTTCAACCAAATGACTAAGTCTCAAAGTCAGAGGGGCATGGTGCTCAATTACATCAAGGGAAATATCTTTTAGTCAGAATATCCTGGTACAATAAGCAAAGGGCAGCCTTTGATGCCAGTCCAGGGATTAGAATGGTCAGGTGATCACTTGGGACAGTCAGGATTAAAACCCTCTCTTTGAAGAGAGTGAGAAGTTGAATGTTGGGCATCCCACTATCCGTTTTGGATCTTTCTGCCCTATTAAGGGCCATTTTCCCCTGGAGGGAGTGCGAGTGAGAGACTAAGTAAGATGAAAATGGGTAACATCGCTGTTACTGTTAGTGCAGATGAGAGAAAGATGGTGAGACATTCTGAGTGAGTGAGTCGGAGGCACAGAGGCCATGCAAGGTTATCAGTGTGAGGATATTCGGAAGATGTTGCCAGTAACAGTGAAAGTGATAGAGGCGTGGTAGGCAACATTGATCAGGTTAGCAGGGTCCAGCATAGCGATCTCTACTACTGATCCTCAGGCAAGTGAGCAAGCTACCTGTACAGCATACCATCCACCAGAACCTTATGCCTCTGTCCCAAAGCGCAGCCTCAATTTTCTCTTCTCTGCCATGCTTGCGCATGACAGCTTCGGACAACCAGTGGATATGGGAGCGTGCAACAGCCTTTCCAATATGTCACTGAAACCAGGACAATGGTCAATTCTAGGTTGTCTAACTATGGCAAGTTCTTCTGGCCATAGCCAGAGTGTGTAGTCAAATCAGGCAAGAAGATTGTGGGCGGCACGGTGGCACAGTGGTTAGCACTGCTGCCTCACAGCGCCAGAGACCCGGGTTCAATTCCCGCCTCAGGCAACTGACTGTGTGGAGTTTGCACGTTCTCCCCGTGTGTGCGTGGGTTTCCTCCGGGTGCTCCGGTTTCCTCCCACAGTCCAAAGATGTGCAGGTCAGGTGAATTGGCCATGCTAAATTGTCCATAGTGTTAGGTAAGGGGTAAATGTAGGGGTATGGGTGGGTTACGCTTCGGCGGGGCGGTGTGGACTTGTTGGTCCGAAGGGCCTGTTTCCATACTGTAAGTAATCTAATCTAATCTAAAAGAGTGACATAGAGGGACAGTAGGAAGTTAATGAAATGAGTTTCGGACAACGGCACAAGAAAACCTGCAAGGACTCATGGAAAGAAATCCTTCAGGAAACTGGACAAAAATTATACGAAGGCAAAATATTGTAAAATTCAGCTGATTAATAAATTAACTTTTTAATACCCTTCCAAAGAGGAGCCATGTTGGATTCTAAACAATAACTGTTTCTCTCACTATGTATGCTGCCAGTCTGACTGAGTTTTCCTTACGTTTTGTTTTTAATCCAAAGAACAGCACCTCAGCTAGAACACATGAAAAGGAGGCATGAATCTTCAAATGCCTCTCAACAATCCTTTTGTCTCTTTCTTCAGTTACCTGTTGACTCCTCTAACCCTTTGACTCCCTCTTCAGTTACCTGTCCCCTCCCACGAACCTCTGACTCCCTCTTCAGTCATCTGTCCTCCCACTGACCCTTCAACTCGCTATATTAGTGTCTATATCCCATGATTCTTGATTGTGTGCCCTGAATATTCTACTGTGTCTTATCATATCTCCATTCCATACTGAAGACACTGAGAGTAGTAGAGATATATATAGAAACAGACCCTTCAGTCCAATTCATCTATGCCAATTAGGTATCCTAAATTAATCTAGTCGCACTTGCAAGCATTTGGCCCATATCGTTCTAAACCCTTCCTATTAATATACCCATCCATATACCTTTTAATTGTTGTAATTGCACCTGCTTCATCACTTTTCTGACAGTTCATTCCATTCCCCACCCTGGGAAAAGACCTTGACTATTCACACTATCCATGCCCCTCCTGATTTTATAAACCTCTATAAGGTCACCCCTCAGTCTCCAATGCTCCAGGGAAAACAGTCCCAGCCTATTCAGCCTCTCCCTATAGCTCAAACCCTCCCACCTTGGCAATAGCCTTGTATATCTTTTCTGAATTCTTTTTTGTTTCACAACAGTTCCCATCCCAACTCGTTCTTCTAAATCCTATGATCCAAGCAGAGAATGGAGATAAGGGGTCTTTTTCAGAATGGCATCCAGTGACCAGTAGAGTTCTGCAGGATTCAGTGTTGCGACCACAACTATTCACGTTATACGATCTGGACAAAGGAACGGAGGGCATTGTTGTGAAATTTGCAGATGACATAAAGATAGGTGAATGTTGAGGAAATGGGGAGGCTGCAGAAGGACTTGGACAGGCTTGGACAGTGAGTAAAGTGGCAAATGAGAAAAGGTGGAAACGTGTGAGATTATGCATTTTAGCAGGAAGACTAGAGGTATAGACAATTTTCTAAGTAAAGAAAGACTTTGGAAATATGAAGCACAAAGGGACTTAGAGGTCCCAGCTCAGGATTGTCTTAAGGTTAATTTGGCAGTTAGGAAGGCCATTATTGGAATACGGCATGCAATTCTGCTTTCCCTGCTACAGGAAGGATGTTGTGAAACTTGAAAGGGTTCGGGAAAGATTTAAAAGGTTGGAGGGTTTGAGCTACAGGGAGAGGCTGAGTATACTGGGGCTATTTTCCCTTGAAGATCAGAGACTGAGGGATGACCATATCGAGGTTTATAAAATCATGAGGGGCATGGATAGGGTAAATAAATACGGTCTTTTCCCTGGGTTAGGGAAATCCAGAACTAGAGGGCATAGGTGTAGGGTGAGAGGGGAAAGATTTAAAATGGACCTAAGGGCAACTTTTTCATACAGTGCATGTATGGAATGAGCTGCCAGAGGAAGTGGTGGAGGCTGGTACAATTCACAACATTTAAAAGGCATCTGGATGGACATATGAATAGGAAGGGTTTAGAGGGATATGGGCCAAGTGCTGGCAAATGGGACTAGATTTATTTAGGATATCTGGTCAGCATGGACAAGTTGGACTGAAGGGTCTGCTTCCATGCTGTAATCTCTTTGGGGAGGCATTGGTGTAGTGGTAATGTCACTGAGCTAGTAATTCACAGCCTCAAGCTAACATTTTTTGTGGGCGGCACGGTGGCACAGTGGTTAGCACTGTTGCCTCACAGAGCCAGAGACCCGGGTTCAATTCCCGCCTCGGGCAACTGTCTCTGTGCAGTGTGCACATTCTCCCTGTGACTGCGTGGGTTTCCTCCCACAGTCCAAAAATGTGCAGGTTAGGTGAGTTGGCCATGCTAAACTGCCTGTAGTGCTAGGTGAAGGGGTAAATGTAGGGGAATGGGTCTGGGTGGGTTGCTCTTCAGAGGGTCGGTGTGGACTTGTTGGGCCGAAGGGCCTGTTTCCATACTGTAAGCAATCAAATCAAATCAAACAGCTTTCCTATAGCAGTGAGACTAGAACTGAATGCAGAATTCCAAAACTGGCCTCACCAACGTCCTGTACAGCCACAACACGATCTCCCACCTCCTATACTCAATGCATGGACAAATAAAGGCAAGCATACAAAATGTTTTCTTCACCATCCTGTCTACCTGCGACTCCACTTTCAAGGAACTAAGAACGTACACTCCAAGGTCTCTTTGTTTGGCAACATTTCCCAGGACCTTACCATTAAATGTATAAGTCCTGCCCTGATTTGCACCACCAAAATGTAACACCTCACACTTATCTAGATTAAATTCCATCTGCCACTTCTCAGCCCATCTGTATAAGGTCCCATTGTACTCTGAAGTGACCTTATTTGCTGTCCACTACACCTCCAATTTTGGTGTCCTCTGCAAACTTACTAACCATTCCTTCTAAATTCATATTCAACTCATTTATATAAATGACAAAAAGCTGTGGACCAATCACCAATGGGTCCACAGCTTTTCACAGCAGAGAGCGCCGGGAGCTGGGCGGAAGTTCAGACGGAGCGCAAAGCCGGTCAGGAAGGTAAGTGATTGCTATATAAAGAACTTACCTCGATGCCAACGGTCTTTTCGCAGCAGAGAGCGGCGGGAGCTGGGCGGATGTTCAGACAGAGCGCAAAGCCGGTCGGGAAGGTAAGTGATTGCTATTAGAGTGAGTGTGTTCTAAACCCCAGGTCCTACAACGTAGGGTCTCCCTCCCTCCCTCCTCCTCTAACCTTAATTAAGAGTCCACAGACGTGCCACAAAAACAGGGTCTAAGGAAGTTTAGATCGAAGAGTGAGGCTTCAGCTCAGGAATCTTTGACAAGGAGGTTGAGTGAAGTGATTACACCACAGTTGAAGAGGGTGAAGACATGACTGCCCAGCTGGTTCAGTGCGCTACGTGCTTGATGTGGGAGGGCAACGACTCTGGTGTGTCTGGCTTGTATATGTGTGGAAAATGTGTGCACATTCAGCAATTGACCAAGCATATTGCAGCGCTGACGAAAGAACTCGAAGACCTTAGGCTCATCCGAGAGAACGAGATCTTTCTGGACAAGACCTTCAGCGATGTCATTACACCAATCATGCCAGAAGAGAGCAGAAGAGAGCAGACGATGAGGAAGGCAGAGAGGAGACAGGTGCAAGAGACCCCAGGAGAAGTACCTGCGAGGAACAAGTTGAAGCTTTTGGAAACAG